>NC_056727.1:1100498413-1100573413 GCF_019279795.1 Protopterus annectens | reverse complement strand
TACTTGCTATGGGGGGCATTCCAGTGACTATTTGGAAACATATTGTGTATATCTCAGGCTTCTGCCTTAAGAATACCTCAGCTTCTCCTCAATATGCTCTTATCACATGTGGATCAGCATATTTATCTGCCAGTGTCCCCACAGTACTGAGCCAGAACCATGTGTCCCTTCTAGGGGAAGGCACATTTCTTTGAGGTGCTTAGTGCGATAGATTGTACCCTTGCTGCCATTAGGGCACCATCAGGATCATAGGATGAGTGGTACTGCAATAGGAAGGGCTACCTATCCATTATCTATCAGGTAGTGTGTCATGCATGGGGGTGCATCACCAACATGTCTGCCCAGCATCCTGGCAGTGCACACAGTTCCTATATCTGCTCACTCTATCTGCTTTTCTTGCATGGTATGATGCCAGTGGTCATTCTGTTGGTAAGTGTGAATTTGTACAATAATTATATAATTAGTTATACCTTGGTTAATATATCGCTTAGTACTAAACCATCCTTCACTTGTTGTCTACTCCCCCTCACCCTCTTTTCTTTCTTCTCTTCAGTTTTCCAGGTGATGCAGGCTAACCATTTGTGCTTTGGCTGATGAGCCCTGTAAGGATCCCAATGGGGGCTGCCAAACAAAGGTACAGCATCACAATATCCCAGGCACAGCTTGTCACTGAGCAAGTGTTTGGCCTGCTGAAAACCCACTTCTTTTGCCTGGCTGAGTCTGGAGGTATCTTTCAGTATGACCCTGCACTTGTCTGATGGTGAGTGCCCAATGATGTCACTGCAGCTTCCAGAACATGTCCTTCCATGACTGATGATAGGGCTGGTGGCCAGCAGGAAGCAGTAGCAATGGGCCCCCATGCAGCCAGCTTGTGTACTGTATACAGATGTGCAGGTTATGAGGCAACATCCAGTCCACAACTGTAAACCATGACATTCAGGTTAGAGTTACCTTCATTATAAAACCATAATAGAGTACAACTGATGTATGCAGTGCTATCTCTGGGCTATGCTGTGTGGTGCATGACCAACTGTCGTCGTATATCAGACATTTTATTTTATCCTAAGATTAAAAAATCAAATTAAAGAATTTTTTTCATTAAATATAAGTAGTCTTATGGTTTATATTTATTTACTATTTACTGTTACCATATAGTAAGAGTCATGCCTCACTGTTCACTAAGGTCTGTGCAGTAAATGGAACCAACAGCATTTTGTAATGTGTTTTGTTTAGGCTCCATGGTGAAATATGCAGGCAATGTCCCTGCTGTAATGTTCATTAACTGATAATTGATATTTCAATACTTGAATAAGTAGGTTGAAGAAATTCTGTGTACTTAACCATGTGCTGTTGCTGTATTCCACTTTGCAGTTTTCATGAGATGAAACTTTCTACATGAAAAGAAGATAGCATCACCTTTCTTTTGTTATGTTCTAATATTTCTGGACTTTTTTCTGATAAATGAGAAATACTTTTTTTACTTCCTGTTGAGGTACTACACATCAGATTAATTCATTGTATCATAAACACCAGCCCTTGTGTCACCAGATGTAATAGCAATCATGATTTGGCAGTGCTGAGGGTGAAGGGGCAGAAGTACTACTGGAAGGAATGCTGTTACTTATATAAGCATGTTTTCCCATTGTGTGTCATACCTCTCAACCTCTTAAAGCAAGAAGTCTGGATAAAGCCATAAATAATGGTGGGACAAAATCCCATAAATAGGGACAATTTTTAAATATTGCTCTTACGCACTTATAAAGTTAATAGCATAACATGTTTTGTGTTAGCATGCATTTTCTGAAAAGTATGAAGTCTGAAACTCACATCTGTCATTATTTTCTCACTTTAATTTTGAATGACTTGCCAATACTTTACCATAAAACCACAATTTTATAAAAAATGGACCAAACATTTGAGGCTAAAATCTGTACAGTTGAGAGGTATATTGTGTGTTAGGTTCTTTTTAGAGTAATATATATCACTGTGCTGCTCCCTCACCCATTTTTTTCTATTTTTTTTAATTATGTTTCTTGTAACTGTAAGCAATAGCATTTGCTCAAATGGAATTCATGCTGCTGAATAAGTCCTTAACAGTGTTCTGCATTGCAGTCTGCAGTTTTCTCTTCCCTTATTTTTTTAACACTTCCTTTGGACTTTAATCAGTGACAGTAGTTTATTGAAGACATATGTGGCTGCATTGTCTCATGTGGTATTTTCAGTAGCTGCATTGCCAATCTTGTGTTACAGTAGGTCAGATGTCATTCTCAACATCCCTAAGGATAGGGTGAGTGATTGTGAGGAAGTCCTATCTTGTGAGCTTGATGCTGACTTACTGTGATGACGTGACCTACTGCATGTAGGTGACTCTACAGATAATGATCTCACAAGTCTGCATGGCCAAGGCCTTGAATGAGAAGTTCTGATACATGTTGATAAACGCTGATGTGACCTCCATGATGTCTGTTGTTTTATGGTGCTCACAAACTTTCTCGAGTACTTTTTCTGAGAATCAAGTGATGTGCAACATTCTATGATCCCACATATCTGGACAGTAGCCCATCCTTTTCCCCATTCATCACTACATCCTATTTGAGTCTGATAGGTCCTGTCTAGTGTATGCATGGAGGTGTAGATGTCTGCTGTGTGTGCCACCATACTTCGCATGAGTGTGCCATTGCATTATCCTTACTCTGTACCATTTGCATGTGATAGTAGAAATCCTCATGTGCACCCTGCAGTATTATGTTTGATTATGTCTAGCTGACCCTTTGTGTCAAACTTGACACTATTATTGCTTCCCTGGTTAATACCCCTATATGGTTGCATTGGTTGGGTATGGCGATGTCACACATCAGGGGGAGTGATTCCTACCCACTAAACCTCTGCCCTAAAGTTACATTCATCACTTTGGTTCTGGCACTTGTAATGAATTCTGATTGCCCATGACTTTTACGTTTCTACGCCATATAGCTGAAACACCTGATGTTCATAAGGGTCATTTGCATATATCCCATGTGCCTCTGTCACAGGAGGTTTGGGAGGTCACTCATTCTAGCTTGGCTGGAGTTTTCATTTAGTTTTTACTGATTGGTTTTTCAGTGTGACCTTCTCAGTCTTTGTTTTAATTGTTCTACACCATATAAAATGTGTGGTTTTGTGGAATTTTGAGGCAAATCAGTGAGGATTGAATTGACCAAATAATGACAGGCATTTGAGTTTCAGAGTTCATATCCTTCAGAAAATGCATGCTGATACAACACCTTTTATTCTAGCAACTTTCTAAGTTTATAATAGCAATATTTAAAAAAATCCCTATTTTTGGGTCTTTGCCCCCATTATTTTTGGCGTTGTCCAGATTTTTTGTGCTAAAAGGTTAAGAGCTATGTTGGCATGTGTTTGTCCATACACATACAACAACTGGAATGCCCACAGAGATACCTTACTAAAAAGATAAAAGCTTAAACAGTATGTCCTACATGGACCGAATCAATGTCCTGTCACTATACTCAGTATCCTACACAGACTGCTAAGAGGTGACTTGTGTCTGGCATACAAGGCATTCTCTGACCCATTACTGATGGATTTACTGCACATCATCAAGTCAAATGGCATTAGAAATATTCAGTGTAGGGATCTAAACCTCTTCTGCAACATCAACCAAGTGGTTTGGAGAGACAGAAATATTTCACAGAGGATACCCACTGTTGTGAGACAGACTCCCCATCCACATAAAACAAAATTCATTCCTATCCATTTTTGAACACAACTTAGATCTGTGGATGGAAAACAGAATATTTACCCCAGAACTGCATCCTTTACTAATAATAGACAGTAGCACCCCCTAAATGCTTTATCTCATGCATGGGTCCACTCAAAATATCTGTGGTATGATCCCAATTAGTCTCACTAGGGGTAATATATAATTATTGACCATGAGATGGATAAGTCCAATCTGCCCCCTCTCCACTGGGACTCGTAATAACTTATATAAAATTCTAATTTATCAAACAGCCTACCTTTATCTGTCTCTAAAACCAAATTGAAAATCCCTCCTAATATTAATCTATCACCTTGCTCACTGGAAGCATCCATACAGACCATGTGTTTCTCAGTTGCGTCTTATTTCTCTTTATAAGGTCCTTAGAACATTGTGACTTTGAATACTACAACTTTAAAGATGCTTAATACATAAAGGACCAAATGTTCTACAAGTGTGTGCATCCTAAACAAAACTGCACCATACCCAGCTTACCATAAAATCTAAAAATACATGCTTAAAACAAGTGTTGGTTCTCTAAACATAAATACAATGTTAAGCGGTACAGTCATAAAATTAGAAACATTTAAATTCAAAGAGCAGCCAGACTACAAAAAAAAAAAAAACAGTATACAACTGTAGCACAGGCAGTCTAGACACTAATGTGCACATGGCCTATTTCCAAAGCTTATCATATTTAAAAAACTTCACTCAAAAACATTTGTTTCATGGGAGCATTGGAACAATACATGATCATGAGAACAATACGATGCTTAGATGTATACATCTTTAGAAAGACATACTTAAAGGTCTGTGCCTCACTTGATACAGTTCACCACCAAAATTGAAAATGGTTGTACATAACAATCCTGGTGAACAATTGTGCCTATCCTTTGCCAGCCTTTTTGTGTCCCAGATATTGCTAAGCGTGCTTACCTGAATTAATTATCACATTGTTTTATATAACCATCTACAGAAACTTGTGAAAACTATCTGTACAGTTGCTTGAATATATTGGCAAGACACATTAGATATTAGAAAATGTAAGTCATCTACAAAAAAAAATCATTGGAATGGATTATATGCACTTCTTTTCACAGGTATTTAAGGATTAGTATGGAAAGCATAGGGTCAATGTGGATCCTCGGCATAGTCCATTTAGATAGTTTGTTAACCATGGAAAAGGATCTTCATCGAAATCAATGCCTGATATACTGTTTATAAATATGCGATGGTCTATTTTGAAACGCATGTTTGATTCGCAAAAAATGACAATTTGGTTGTCTTTTTTTACATATTTTTTCTGTATTTGTAAGGAATGCATTGTACAAAGCTGTGAGGTTCTTGTATTATTTTCATTTGCCATGTTATATATGGCTTAGAGGTCCACATTTGTTAATATCTACCAGATGATGGCAGACAGGGTTCAGAGACACGACCTCTATCATGTGACAGCTTGACTGGCAGATTTGGTCTTTTACAGTGTAATTTGGGACTCATATCTCCCAAAGGTACATTCACTCCTACAGACTATTTTTAATGTTAGACATTCTGCCACCCAAGCCTAGTACATGACTGAGTTGGACAAGGTCAACTACCTTGGTGTATGCAGTGGTGTGGGTTTCTGAAACCTCAAAGAGTAAAACTAGAAAACATACATATCACAAAGAAGCAAGTCAAAGTATTCTTCACAATGACTTGTTACAGAAGATTCATGCCTCTGTCAAGCTTGTTTGTCTCCTTAGAAAAGTGACAGAAGCTGTGGGTCCACATTCAGGTTAAAGCATCTTAGGGAAAGGAGACAGAATGCAGTTCCTGGCACCCATCCAGTGCTAATCACTCCTAGTTTTTGCTCAGAGTTTATTATACAGAAAGATGTTCCAGGAATTGGGCTGGGAATAGATCTTCCAAAGATCTCTAAGATGTGGATCACCCCACTTGTAATTTATAACAAAAAAGTCATACATAAAGAAATTAATTCATTGATTATGAACAAGAAGTTGCTGGCAATAAAATACATTTCAGAGTCTACAACATTGTTGATAAAAATATTCTTTCCATTTCATCAGTAATTTCATCCCATTCCTGTAGATGTTCCCACAAAAGGACAGGAATGTAAGGGTCACCTATGGATACTTCCATTTCCGGCCCTGTTGTTTCATGGTGAAATACCAGGTTAGTTGCCCACTATAGTGAACACAGATGCATTCTTACTGCTTCATTGTCTGATACTAATGGTTGCTCCATTTCTGGTAGTAGAGATGGCTATATATGTAAAACCATGGCTGACAGACAGAGATGCTTAATGAAAGAAGGCAGATATTTTTGGTTACTTCCTACTCTCTCTCTAACTTGAAACACTAAAACTATTTAGCAATTGTAATTTATGTAAGAGCATGTTGTCAAATGTACATGAAACTGGACCAATAGTACACCTACAAAAACATGCTGAAAAAATGGATGGAAAGTTGTAGAACAAAATAAGAAAAAAACTGATGGGCAAATGAAAATAATTTCTGTATGTTTATATTCTCACCATGATATTATCCTACTGTAACAAAAAAAAAAATATTTTCTCTAACAATCATCATTAAATAGAGGTATTTTGTTTTTATTTCATTTGAATTTATTTATCTATTAAAGTTTAAACTTTCCATTATTGACTAGTACAATTAATATAGGTAAAATCTGAGAGCATATACATGAATCCCTCCCTCTTTCTTTGAAAGCAGTACTCATATATAGTGTATAGTTGCATGGCTTATTAGTAGTAGTAATGGTCTTAGATGCTTTTCAGTACTGCTTAATATAATCCCCTTCTGGTTTAAGGTGATATTATTGTAAAATTTAATAACAAAATGGAGACTAGATGACTTTAAATTCAGGAGTCGTTACATCCCTGATTTGTATCTGGGCTCATGAACTCCTGTTTTCTCTTTCTATTTGTCTAGTAGTGTTTGGAACCGGGTCCTGGGATATTTTCCTGGCCATTCATTTTATTTGCTGAGATGTATCTTGAATAGGTGCTTTGTATGTTTTTTTTTTTTTTTTTTTTTTTTGCTTTGCTCTGATTGTTCTTTTGAACTGGTTCATGATTTATTAGACGGTATATGCTGGGCAGAGTTGCTCTGTACTTTGCTGTTTGTGGTTTTACAGTTTCGTATCAGTTTGTGTTTTCTGCCCTGTTGACTAATTGGGCTGTATCCTTTTCTTTCTTCCAGTGCTTTCTTTGCATTTTCATAAGAAACAATTTCCCGATGCCTACTTGCATGAGCCTTACCTTTTTTCTCTCTTCCCCAAATTTTTTAGAGCTCTTCTTTCCTACCATGCCCACGAGACACTTTCTTGCTTACCTTTAGGCTCCATAGCAGTGATTTGCTACGAGGGTGTCTCTGCAAGCTTTCGCTGACGTCTCATTAGCCTTAGCAATGACATCAGCACAAAGGTCAAGCGGCAAGCTGAGACTTCTGGCCTGTACATAATTAAAGTCATACCCTGTATAGAAAGCATTTCTCCTCACCACTTTCAGTCCTCAGACATGTAGACAACCTAATTTGATGGCTTGCAGAAAACCACAACTAACAATTTGATTTTCTGAGCAGACATTGATATAATTATTGATAAAGCAAATTCTAAATGGGGTAAGTACTTTCAGGGCTATTGTTCTTCAAGTGTTTATAGTTATTAACAAAAGTAATAACTCAGATAAGAAGGGTGCCCAGTTCTCAAGCAGTTGGGGGTGTGTGATCACTTTCGGCATTATGGAAAAGGACCTGATCACTAGGCAAGCACATTTTTGATAATAATTTAAAGAATCACAATGTGAAAACTCAAGTTGCAGCATTATGCTTCTGAAAGGAGTCTATCTGGGTTATCTTGCTAGAAGTGCAGAAATTAAATGTAAGAATAAAGAGAATTCACTGAACGACAATATTAAAATGGTAAATGAAGGGAGAAAATACCGATGACAACAAAAACTTGGGAAAGGCTCGGTTGATTAAAAGTTCATTTAACAGAAATTAGAGTATTTGAGAAAAGTAGACCTCTCAAAATAACATAGTTTGTCACAGAGTTATTAATGAAAAACATTAAGAAATTAACTTAGAAGAAATTAGAAAGGTTTATTTTATGCCAGCCAGAAAGGAGTGAGTGTTTCAGGTCTGTTTATTTATAGAATGCAAGTTGAGCACAATAAGTGTAAATTAGATAAATTGTGTTATTAAACTGTGCACCCCTTTGAGAATGGTGCAAAGCAAGTGGCAGTTGTCCACGAACAGTTTAGTGGTGCTTAAACATTTTGCAACATTGGGCTGAGTAGGGCTTTGTGCTTTCTGGAGTGCGTACAATGCATTGTGGTTCACAACAAGAATTTTAAAAGAAGAAAAAAGGGAAAACAAGAAGAAAAAAAATGATAATAAGAAGAGAGACTTACAGGTAATGATAGTTAAGAACTTTATTTAAAATGTTTTTACATACAACTCAGTATGGTGGTCATAATTTAATAATTTTATTTACAAATTCAGTGCTGCATTTGGCATACCATTGAAGCAGTTTTCAGTTAAATTGTATTTATGGTTATAAATGGTACTTAAGGGCCAAGCATTTAATGAGACAATTAAATGTACTTACATATTCTGAATTTTTACCGAAATGTGAACTATTAAGGTTCCTGATTATCAGCTGTGTCTCAGAGAGTACCCCGTGATAAGCTATGAAACCATGCAAAGAACATAACTAGGAAAGTATATGCATATTATACCTTTATGTGCTGAGATTTCTCTTGCTATCTTGCTCTAGTGAATGTATATTGAAAGAATTTATTTGTCGAGCATTCATATTATATAGAATATAACAGATTACTATTGGGAGGAAAATAAATTATTTGAAATGTAAAAATTTATAAAACTTATAATACTGTATTCTGTATCAATGCTGTGGTTGCATACTGTAGCTTATGCATTTTTATGATGCAAGTTTAGTCTTCGACTTATATAAGTATTACCACATACACATATTCAACTGACTTTGATCTATAAATTAAATGTCATTTATCTTTTATTACAAGCTGAATATTCAATTTTAAAAATAATAATACTCAATATATGCATAGTTTTTAGGCAAAGAGCACTTATTTGTAAATAATAGGTGTGGATAGAGGGATTGCTTGGGTGGCTCTTCCACACAGGCAAGAAGTTTTAAACCTCATAGAGTCAAGTATGGGTTTTACTATTTGAATTCTTAAGTCTTTAATTTTTTTAACTTTTGGTTGTTTGGTGTCTATCAGAAATTTAAATAATTCTCTCACATATAAATATTTGACATTTTCTCCTTTTATATATAGTGCAGGAAGAAGTGGGAGATAGAAAAGACTTACCAGGCTAGGAGGACTACTGGTTGGCTAACAAAGACGCTAAGAAAGAAGTTGCAATAGCAAAGAATAGGGCATCTGAGAAACTCTAACAACTTCTAGAAAGTGACTTAGAAAGGGGCACAAAGAAACTATATCAGGTTACAAGGCAAAAACAGAAAGATAAAGAAGATAGTCATACTTCCTTCATAAGGGATGCCAGCAACAACCTACTCAACAGTCCACAAGGCATCAAAGACAGATGGAAGGAGTATTTCCAGCAGTTTATGAATGAAGAAAACTCCACAGAAGCTGTACTGTCCCAGAAACAGCTTATGATGAGAGAAGAAGAGGAGCCCACCTTAGAAGAAGTAAGAACAGCACTAAGGAAGATGAAGTCAGGTAAAGCAGTAGGCGCAGATGAGGTCACAGCAGATATGATAAAGATGCTGGGTGAGATAAGGGAGAAATGGTTCCTGAGGGTACTAATAGCACAGTGGAGAGAAAGTTATATCCCAGATGATGGGAAAATAAGCATACTTGTGCCAGTGTACAAGAACAAAGGGGACAGCCACAACTGTGGGCAGTACAGAAGCATCAAACTCCTACCACTTTGCATGAAAGTTCTAGAGAGGGTGATTGATAAACTGATACATAGAGTAGTAGAATGTAAGATGAGAGATGAGCAGTTCGGATTCAGATCAGGATGGAGCACAATTGAGCCAATGTTTGCATTGAGACAGATACCTGAGAAGAACCTAGAGAGATGAAGAGAGAGTCCAACTGAGCATTCCTAGACTTGGAGAAAGCATATGACAAGGTCCCAAGAAAACTGATCTGGGCAGTATTGCGATGGTTTGAAGTCCCAGAAACATTGGTAGAATTAGTGCAGGCTATGTACAAGGACCCAGTGACTCAAGTAAGAACAGTGTTTGGCCTCACAGAGGGGTTTCCAGTTGGATTGGGTGTACACCAGGGTTCGGCTCTGAGCCCATTGCTGTTCATACAGGTGATAGACTACATTAGCAAACAGGTTGGAGGGGACAGATCAACAAAGCTGCTGTATGCAGATGATGTGGCAGTGCAGGCAGACTCTGAGATAGAACTTCAGCAAAGGATAATCTGAAGACATATGGGATGAAATTAAGCACAAATAAGATGGTGGTAATGGCAGCAAATTGGGGAAACCAGAAGAAGCTGAGAAGAAAAGATAGTGGAAAAGATAAACATTTGAGAGGGGTGGTTGAGGAGAAGGGTAGTCTAAATGAAGAGGTCAAATCTAGAATCAGAGGGGCTGCAGCCAACTGGCATAGAGTATCAGTTGTAGTCTATGACAGGAGAATGCCAAAGAAGCTGAAAAGTAAGGTGTACAAGACAGTGGTGCGACCAATACTACTTTTGGTACAGAAACTTGGGCAGTAAAGGCAGAACAGTTGAAGAAGATAGAGGTGATGGAAATGACATGCCTGAGAAAGGTGGTAAGATACACACTGTGGGACAGATGATGAAATGAGGACATAAGAGCAGAAGCCAAAGTAGCTCCAATTGCAGAAAAGATCAAAGAGAACAGATTACGGTTGTTTGGACACGTGCAGAAAAGCAGAAGATAATCTGGTGAGGAAGATTTGGGACAGACAGGAAGAAGGTAAGAGGAAGTGAGGATGTCCAGCAAAGAGGTGGATGGATTGTGTGAAAGAAGATCTGTGATAGTCAGGCATGAGTGTTAAAGAAGGCAGGAGTGTGGTACTGAATTGAGAGAGTTGGCGACAGTTAACACGATACCCTAACCCCATGTAGAGAAAATGGGAAAAAGGAGGGTGATGATGACGGTTATATATATCATCACATGTTTCAACCTCGCATTTATATATAAACTCCCAATTACATTAACAATATGAAGTGTATATCTATGAATGTCAATGGTCTAAATAATAACATTAAAAGGAGAAGTCTATTCAAGTACCTCAACTTGCATAAACCTCAAATGGTATTTCTTCAATAAACACATCTTGTAAATGAAGACATAAATAAGTTAAATTTTAATAATTACACAGTATTAAGCAAGTTCTCAATTTAAACAGAAGGAAAGGGAATTTGCTATTTTAATCAGAAACTCTACTATTTCTCCTAGAAAAATATTTACACATCATGGTACTTCTGGTATGTTCTGCTTAGTATCTCTTGAAATGAGCAGGAAAATGAAAACCTTAGTTAATTTATACTGGTTCTCAGGGGTGGGGCTAAAACAGTTAATCATCAATTCAAAGATATAACCCATTTTGCCAAAGGTAGTTTAATAATGGCAGGAGATTTTAATTGTATCATGGATGACAAAGATACTCCCCCAGATTCACAAAAGCTTGCATGGAGTGCAAGATCGGTGCAGGAGCTCAAGCAGGCAATATGACTGCTGTGCGATCCAATAACAGCCTGCAGTGGCGTGCACGAGCGTTCCTGTACTAATCCTGCATAGACTAAGCCCTGGTATGCAAATCACTCCATTTGCAGGTGAAATCCATGCAAATGAGGTGATATTGCAATCCAGGAAACTTGCAACAGTCCGTGCAAGACTAGTGCTATCTGCAGAAATGTACTCAGTTAGTAACCGAGTACATTTCTGCAAAATCCGAAACTGAGCTATGACAGCTCCAAATAAAGGCTGCATATCATGTAGTAAGCATGCCAATGGCTAAGTATAAGGCCATTGGCATTGCAAACATAAACAAAATACAAAAATCAACTTTTTTTTTTTTAGCCGATCTCGGCTGTTTAAGCATAGGGCAGCGGCACGCAAATGGGATTGGGGGGAAAATAATAAAATAAACCCAAAATAAGCAGTCTAACTAAAGTCACTATTCTGCCATGCAAGTCAATTGCAGGCAGAAGACAACCTGGTCAGTGAGTAGTGGCTGCTAAGGGGGGAGGCTCAGTGTGAGACACGTAACTATGCAGTAGCAGGCAATAATATGCAAATGAGGGGAAGGATAGTGAATCCCAGTTTTCCCAAACATGTGAGTCAGGTCCCAACAGTGTAAGAGTAGGAATACCTTGTTGCAAGCCTAGGAGTTAGGTGACATCATGGGTGTGTTTGTCAGGCATACTGTAAGCAGATTGGAGCCCTGTGGCTCGAGTTTCCTCCTAGCTTAGCACAGCTAACCTAGGGGTGTGTGTCTAAACTTGTTTAGCACTCTTTACAAAGCCTACGTGGGTGTGCGCGCCACGCACTGGGTTTTACAGGAAGAAAATAGAGGTTTAACCAGGAAATAGCAGCAGTGTGCACATTTGAGCACTCTGTTTACGCGGCGTGCACACAGGCTTAAACAGAAAGGCAATGGGAAGGGTAAACTGCAGTATGAAGGTAACCAAGGAGAACTAGCTTAGCTGGCAGGTGAAATGTATCAGTATCAGCCAATTACACAGGCAGCAGACCAGCCCAGCCCAGAATACTATTATAAACTAAGCAAACACCTTTCCCTCTGGTTTTTCCCACTCTCTACAGCACCGGTGTAAACAAGGGGGGAACTTTTAACACTCACAAAAGCAAAATGATAGGGGCTGCAATAGCTATCATACAACTTGTAGAAGAGGCTGAGGGTGGTGAGGATGTGAATGCTGTCAACCAACCCACAGTGAGGAGATGGAGCAGAGTGTAGAGACCCAGAGTAACCTACCAGGGGCTACATGAGGTGGAGATAGTGGAGCGCTATACAGGGACCTCATACAGCAAATTGTTGAGCTGTGTCGGCCACGCCTGACACAGAACTTACAGAGGTGAACCCATCCCAGTGGATACCAAGGTATGTGTAGGCCTAAGAATACTAGCTACAGGTACATTCCAAAGGCCAACTGGCAATATGATGGGGATTTCACAGGCATCAGAACCCAGGGTACTCCACCAGTTCCTGGATGCCATGTCAGCACATGTCGGTGAGCACGTATATTTCCCCTACACTCATGAGGCATTGGCCAGTAATATGCAACTGTTCCACCAAATAGCAGAATACCCTGAGGTAGTGGGTGCTATAGACTGTACGCACATATGCATCAACGCACCACCCGGTGAGTGGGGTAGGGTCTACATCAACCTCAAGGGCTTCTCCTCCATCAACTGCCAGGTCGTGTGCGATGCCCAGGGCATAATAATGAATGTGTGTGCTTGCTACCCTGGAAGCTATCACGATTCCCACATCTGGCATCTGACACAGCTGTGCCATAGATTTGCCAATGGGGACATCCCTCACAGTCACCTAGTGGGGGATGCTGGATACGCACTGGAGCCATGGCTGATGACACCCATCAGAAATGCACACACACCCGAACAAGAACTCCATAATGAGGCACACGCACAGACCAGAATTATAGTAGAGCATGTGTTTGGGATGCGCAAGTCATGGTTTCGGTGCCTGGACACATCCAGTGGAACCTTGCAGTACTCACCAGCTACATGTACCCAAATTGTCCTTGAATGTGCCATGCTGAACAATATGATCCTGTAGAAACAGCTGCAACAGGAACAGCACGGGGCAGGGCCACACAGCCCCCCTCCCACCATTCCCATAGCCTGCACAGGCACAGAGTGACTCAGAGGAGGAACAACTTGAGCCATCCCCAGTAGGCATAAGGAGGCATGCCCAGTATGCCCTGGTCTTGGCAAAGAGACAACGCTTAGCACATAGACTGACACAGGAGGGACCCAGGGAATAACACCTCTCTCCAACTCTCACATACAGTAAAAGGGATGCCAAACATTACACTACCTGTGACTAACCATGTGTAGGGAGTGTAGTATGTGCATTTGACATAGGCAGCCCTGCAGCACAACCCCCAATAGACTGGGACACCCACAAGGTAAGTGACTCACGCATGCCAGTCAAGGGGTGTTCACATACCCAACAACAGCAGTCGCAACCATTAGGACAGGTGTACACAAACAAAAACAAAGGCTGTGCTATGGCCTCTGAATGAGGCCTATGGGTAACCCACCCAAGCCTACACAGACAGACTACAGCAGGTCAGGCAGTGGGATGTCAGTTCTGAAGGGTAGGAAGTCAGAAACTAATATGTAGGTAATTAAAAGCTAAGATCTGTAGTACACTGGTATGCCTCTAGCCAGCATGATAGGTACAACTACAGACTGAAGTGGGGTACCCGACATACTAGTACAGTCCTAGCAAATTTGTACAAGTGTCAGCTGTGCCTCCCCATCTGACACAGAAATGTAGTCACAGTCAGGTGTGTGCCCTCCCAATCAGGTGTAGAAATAGTCAGGTGTGCACCCCCATCCTACGTAGAAATATAGTAACAGTCAGGGGTGCCCCCCCCACAATCCTGTATAGAAATGTAGAAACAGTCAGGTGTGTCCTTCCATCCTACATAGAAATATAGTAACAGTCAGGTGTGTCCCCCCAATCCTGTGTAGAAATGTAGAAATAGCTAGGTGTGCCCCCATCCCACATAGAAATATAGTAACAGTCAGGTGTGCCCCCCCCCCGACAATCCTGTGCAGAAATGTTGAAATAGTCAGGTGTACCCCCCATCCTATGCAGAAATGTAGTAACAGTCCATGCCAAATGATTGACGGATACCCTGCAGGGACAGCATGCTACCTGTAGGTGTACAGCACAAAAGTCAGCACTGCGTTACAAACCACCTGGAGCCGATCCACACATTCACTACAGACGACCATACTGGACATGCCCACACACTTAGAGTAATGAAGGCAATGTCAGTCAACAGCATACTGAAAGGTCATAATGGGCATGCTCACACACATGAAGGCCATGTCTGCAAACACAAGTGAACCAGACATATCTGGCAGCAGCAGATGTTAGTGCAGACACTCCTCAGTATACACCACACATGCTTTGCACACACAGTGGATAGGAATACAGACATATATGTAAGGGCAACACACTATAATAAGCCAAAGGTAGACATACATAGATGTGTGGAAGAGGTTGACTGTGACAAGTAGCCATACAGGGCTCTCCCACCCAACACACAACCAAAGGGCCACAACCACATGAGGGTCTGATGTCACACACTGCAGATACTAGCCACTGGTATCTGTCAGCATTACAGAGTACATGGTGCATGTGCCACCTGTGCAACATGACTGTTCAAGGAAGTAGTCATCTAGCAGCTGTATACATGTACCTGTGTTATATGACCCAGGTTGTGCCCACATGTGGCGTGTCAACCCCTAGATGAATGGGTTATGGCCCATGCTCACACACAGCCCTCACCATAGCCCCAGTATGACAAGCCTGCTGAGGTCATCTACTGTGAAATACACCTTTGGGAGTGTTGTATCCCATTAATCTCTGTGACATGTCCCATAACTGCATACTGCTGTAGTGTGATAAACTAGTTAGGTAGGTGTTCTAACCCCAGCCCTGGCTACTGTGTGTGTGTCTGTCTGACTCTGTCTGTGTAAAGATCAATGCTTTTTAGGGTAGTCACACTCCCTACAATTCAAATGCTCATCTTTGACAAGGCTGCTGATGTCATCCACCTAGAAATACAATTCTGGGAAGCTGTAGCCCAGTATTCTCCATAGCGTATCCTGTAACTGCATACTGCTGTAGTGTGACAAACTAGGTAATTAGCTGTTCTAATCCCAGATATGACATCTGTTTATGTCTGTCTGACCCTGTCTGTGTAGAGAGCAATGCTTTTTAGGGTAGTCACACTCCATACAATTTGTATGCTCTACTTTGGCAAGGCCGCTGATGTCATCCACCTAGAAATACACTTCTGGGAATAATGTAGCTCAGTAATCTCTGTAGCATGTGTCGTAACTGCATACTGCTGTAGTGTGATATAGACCTCTGTTAGGGGTTCTATACCCGTGCATGTTGGCTGTGCATGTTTTGTGTGTGTTTCAATGTCTGTGTAGGGAGCAATGCATTTTAAGCTAGTCACACAGTACATGTCCAATGGCCTACTTTGGCAGTCCAGCTGATGTCATCCAATGTGAAATACACCTTTGGGGAAGGAGGTCTTCAGTAATCCTTGTGGTGTGTCCTGCAACAGCTCCATGCTATTGGGTTCAATGCACACACATGTCAGTTGTGAATGTTTTGTGTGTGTTTCAATGTCTGTGTGGGGAACAATGCATTTTAGGCTAGTCAAACTCAGTGCATGTCAAATGGCCTACTTAGGTAGTCCTGCTGATGTCATCCAATGTGAAATACACCTTTGGGGAAGAAGGTCTCCAGTAATCCCTGTGGTACATCCTAAGAAGGTCTCCAGTAGTCCCTGTGGAGCGTCCTATAAAAGCTCCATGCTGTTGTGTGATATAGACCTCTGTTAGGGGTTCTATACCCACACATGTCAGTTGTGGATGTTTTGTGTGTGTTTCAATGTCTGTGTGGGGAGAAATGCATTTTAGGCAAGTCACACTCAGTACATCTAATTACCTACTTTGGCAGTCCTGCTGATGTCATCCAATGTGAAATACACCTTTGGGGAAGGAGTACTCTAGTAATCTATGTGGCATGTACTATAACTGCATAGTGCTGTAGTGTAATAAACTAGTTAGGTAGGGATTTGACTCCCAGACATGACAGGTGTGTGTGTTTGTAACTTGTATCCTATGTGAAGGTGGGTGTGAGTGTGTGACACCTGGGCCCAATGTGTGGTGGGTTTTACAAATGTCTTTTATGGTGGCCCTATATCACAATGTTCACTGTACAGGGATAACAGATGTGAAATAGCTGAGAGGCTGGGGTGCAAATCCATACCCATACATGTGACATCACAGCCAGGCAATCACAGTTAGCAACCCCAGTATTACCCAGAGCATAATCTCAACCCATGTCACATACACACACACACACACACACACACATGCCAAAGCAACAGCCAATATGTGTGTAGTACAATGCATATTGGTGACGGATACTAACTGTGGTGTGATTGCAGTGGCCTACAGAGGGCACCCTGTCCATCTGTCCAACAGGCACATACATGCAGACAGTGCACCTTCCCCATGTTCCCCACTGGACACCTGCAACACCTGTGGTGCCATCACATGTGACCTACAAAGGACATACTATGCCTGAAAACATGCCCTGTATGGGCAGATGCTACTGACACCAGGGAATGTCATTATGCGTGCTATCAATGTAGGTGCAGGATGAACCTGCTGTCCTTAACCAGTTTCTGCCACAGGTGGCCAAGACTGGCACATCTGATGATAATCTGTGTACACAACATGGGCCCAACACCCCAGGTACAGTTCCACATGTCACTGTACATGCATGTGGGAGGTGTGCACATCCCAGACACTGTCCATGTCATGGACTAGGGAACACATACATGGTAAGCGATGCACAGCATTGGCCACATGCAATAACCACCTATGTGACTGGATGGTGGATACAATACCCACCTGTGTGGGTAAATGCAGAAACCACAGGCCTGAGCCACAATGCAGGCCATTGTCATGTGGCCTGATGCCAAGGTATACCCATCACCTAGCCTTGTATAGCCATCTGGCACAGTCAACCACCACATACCCATGCAGAAATGTACCCATGCATGTCAGTACTGGCACCCTGTGTGCTTGTGTGTTGTATGATGTGCATGATCACATCCACACTCATTATAACCCCCAGTGGTGTACTGAAGCATGCTGTCTGATGTCAGACACCTCCCCACACCCTTTGCCCATATAACCTCCGTATGACCCGTGTAGTGCATGTGAGACCTGCACAGTAATGTGTTGTGGCAATCTCACTAGGGATGAGCTGTATCCCTGGCCCTGCCAAGTGTGTCAATGTGTGTGCGTCCCTGTGAGAGTGTGGCTGTGTTGATGCTGGTACCTGTTCATGTGGACAGGTTTGTGTACGTCACTTACCGTATAGCTACCATATCCCTGTTGCAGATGTCACTCACCATCATTTATATGTTCTGCAGACTTCACAACAGGTAATCTATGTGGCACATCCAACGACTACATAGGACTATGATAGCACTGCATAATCATCAGGGGTTTGATACCCTGTGCTGGTAGGTGTGTGACACAAACATGCTTAGGTTTTACTCTCCCACCCCTCCCTGACTTGTTGATGCCTCTGTCTGCCTCTTTCACTCCCTCACTGGTGGATGTGGAGACCTATACCTGCTTTTCTTAGGCAGCAGAATGTGTATTTTAGGTAATGCTAATGATCAGCTGATGGCCTCTGCATGAATTGAAGCCCTCCCCTAGCTGATTGCATGTGGAACAGCCGTAGTAACATTCCCATAGCCAATTGCATGGAAACACACTCCAGTATCTAAGAACATCATGTTTGTGTTGGTCCTTTTCATTCACTGTGAGCAGGAACTCATTCTGTTGTTTGACAAACTGCATCTCAGATGGAGTGGGGATTTACCTCTGACAACATACACTGTGAAAACAGGCAAACACACAGGAGGGGGATGTGCCTGACCAGACTACAGACTGTAACTGCTGCTATACTGCAGTCAGAGTAATGTTGGTTTAACAGGGTGTGTGTGGATATGGCTGTCCTACATGTGTGAATGCCTGCCATGTCAGCTGTATGTTTATGAGGACTCCCCATCTATATGGTCATCTGCAGACTGGGCAGTGTGTGGTGCCTTTGGTGTCATATGTTACCCACAGGACATGTATCTGTGAACTGCAGAAGGTAGTGCGAGGACTGCAATCTGTAGATGGTGAAAGCCATGACAGTTACTGACTTCATATCCCCTCATAGGACATATGTTGCAACAAACCCTGTTACAACAATAAATGTATGATGTTATCACAGCAATATGTCAATATTGGCCCTGTGTATGTGCTTCCAGCCACAACTCATTCAACCTTTGTATATATGTCATGCATTAAGAGTTGCATATGTGCTGTACACCATAATTAGTGTCATCATATCTGATAACAAACCAGTGAGATATCAGACTGCTACACACGTTATGTACAATAGGGGTTATATTTGATGACATAACCTGGACATACTGTGGTTGTTTGTACAGTTCTGAGGTCTATGTACTTATGGTGAATGTCGACAGTGTGTGCATTGTTAATATGTACCTAGGCCTATGTGCAGACTGTGGTAGTTGCCAACGTCCTAGGTCCTGTCCTATCTGATGTCACATCCTACTCCACTGTATGTTACCATATTGGCTTACATGTTTGTAGGGCCATACACACACATGTCCCATACCACAGTCAGCCATCAGACCACACTGTATATCGGCCCAGTATATGTAGGGTTAGTGTGTGAGTGGCACATATGAGGATGGTGTCAAACAGATAGTCCATATACTGTAATATCATGCTAGCTTGCCATATGTGGCTGTGGCTGTGTTCTCATTGGTTGTGGTTATGCACTTTCACACAGGTGTATCTTACCCTGTGCTGTGACATGCCTGTACAGCCTGCTATATATGCAGGTACATGTGCATTCCCCCATAGGAGATGTAGCCCAGTGTTGAGCCAGTCTATCTGTAACCTGCACAGTGCATTGTTACATGCCTAGCAACTTAGTGTACTTACCCAGTGAGATGTCATGTGCAGATACTTGCCAGATGTATTGCTGCTGGGCCTCCCTTAGCAGTCATGTATGTCAGACAGAGCAGTGGGATGCTGTACAGATGTATGTCAATATCTAGCGGGTAGTATGTGGCCATGGCACCCCTGTACCAGCTGTTATTATATGTCAGGCCAGACAGGAGTGTGTGAATGCATAACCATGGTGGCATATGTGTGCCAGTTATGTGTTATAGCCATCTACATGGCTGTTAACATCCATGTTGTCAGGCTTGGTACACATGTTTTGCACTAAGGGTTTCTGTGTATACCTCTGGACTGAACATAGTGTGTCAGAATGTCCACGCATATTGGACAATATCTCTGCTGCAATTGACAGGGGCAATACATGCTAGCAGTTGTACTTTACTATGATGTCCTTAGGAAGTCAGTGAGTAGCCAATGGCATGTATGTGGAAAGCAGGTATGACCTCCCACATGCACCATGTCTGTGAAGGCAATTCCAATTTTAGCAATAGTATATAGAACTGTAATAGTACACAAATAAAGGTTTACCATTTCTGCAAACCTGTGTGTGTATTTTGTCCAATGACCTCTCAGTGGGTATATGTTGCAGGCAATGATTGTGATTTTTATGGGTGGCCTATACAGTGTCCAGGTGTTCAGGTGTGAACTGTAGGCATAGTGGCTATTCCATATTTTGTGCATCTTCTACATATGTATCTTGCTGTACATATATCTGCGTGTGTATGTGTAGTCACATCTATATATATATATATATATATATATATATATATATATATATATATATATATATACATACATACATGTGTATATCTGTATCTGCATATATGTGTCTGTGTATATGTATCATGCATTTCCTATGGGAGCCAGGCTGTACTGCAAGATATACTACCAATACCAGCCTGACATCATACAGGTGGGATGTAGTACTGTTAACATCTTGTGCCCATGTCATGTCACCTCCTGGTTTTGGGATCTGCAACACTTGGTAGTGTATTGTAGGGTGGACATGTTTGGCTGTGGGGGGTATGCTTATTTGTACAAGACGTAAATTGTTTGGGGCCTCTCAAACCCATTAACGGTGCATGTGGACATATTTGTTTTTGTTAATCTGCCATTGCTATCTACATATGTATGGCCACATATACCTATATAGATATATATATCTACTTACATATATATAATTATGTCTGTATATACCTACATAGATATATATCTGCATACATATATGTACCTTGCTGTGTATATGTAGACATATAGGTGTAGACATATATATGTGACGATGTAGGTATTTGCATTTATATATGTTCATATATATTTATATATATATATATATATATATATATATATATATATATATATATATATATATATATAGACATATATAGATATGTTGTATCTGTTTAGATATTAATATATTTACACATGCACATACATCTAGATGTTGGTATACATTCTCTGTACTGTTGCATGACTGGGCTGGATGATATGTTTCTGAAAACATCAGATTTATGTATATCTGGCATGGCTTAGTGGTAAATCACTTTGTCTATGATGTGCAGGGTTCTGGGTTTGAGCCTTGCAGAGGCTGTTAATTTAATTGCTGGACAGAACACAGGCCATTGGATACAGAGTGATTAAGGCAGTTTAAAGCAGTTGCAAGCGGGTTTGTGTTGGTTTGCGTGGAGCTAAGCACTCCTAACTACTGGTTACAGTTTCTTATACTCTGTTAGCTTCTGAATTCCTTAACCTGTGTAGGCAGTGCTTACCCCCATGCAAATGGGCTTAAACCCGCTTACTGCTACTTAAAAGTGCTTAGTCCAGCTTACCCCCCGTGCTAATTTCTTTAAAAGAAAAGAAAAAAGGGTTGATAGGAAAGTGGTGAAAAAAGGGGCACAAAGAGGGAAAGACAGTAGGGAAAATAGCCAGGGATGTGCAGGAAGGGTGTAGGGAAGGACCTTTTCTTCTACAGCAACAGCTGTGCATATACACTAAATTTGGAGGTAGATTTGGGCACTCAAACCCATGGGTGGGGGTGAGGCCATCAATAATTTATTGTGATGCCAATTAGACCAGATTACTTGTGTCCAGTGGACACATGCGAAATGGACAGCTATGTATGGGGCAATATTTTTGTGGGGATAGATTGCCCCTTTTTTTTCAGGTGAGAGTGGGATGTTGGGGAGGGGTAGTAGGTATATTTGGAGAGGTAGGTTGGGTAGGTTAATAGACAAGACAAACAATGCATATTGGGCGGTATATGACCACGTGGAGGGTAAAGAACTTGAACGGGGAGGGATGTTTGGAAGTTGCAAGCCCATGAGCCCTTAAATGGAAACAGTGGGACTGAGGTCCCCATCCCATGGACAGTCACCACTGCACCTTCACGGCCCCAAAGGTGGCTGTGCTGGAGGCTGGGTAGGAGGGGCAGGCTCACCCTCTAATTGGGCCATGCAGCCCTCAAGCTGGCATAGCTAGTCTCGAATCTCGCTGTCGAGCTCCCTACGCACCACAGCCTGGACCTGATGATGGGTGACAGGTACCTCTCCGCTCCCGATCCCACTGGGGGCCAAGCCCCATCCCCTGAGGATGTTCCACCCGATGGTGGTGCAGGGCCTATGGAGGAGGAGGAGGTCCCAGGCTGGGCCCCAGACATGCTGGTGCCCTGTGGCATGGCCAGCTGAGGTGGGACAGGTGGGTCTGCTGGGACTTGCCTTCCCATACGGGCTATGGTGTTGCTGTTTTAGGACAGATATCGGTTAGTAATATTCAACAGCATTCAGGATTAGTTATAACAGCATGCATAGATATTCCCATTAACCCAAGACACCAGATTTACAACAGTTGTGGGGTGAGCAGAATGCATGCATATTTGGGACAACAGTGGCCATTACAACAGCATGCAGGTTTCAGTGATGGCAACAGGCCACCAATATGGGAGTATATTAACATGACACATGCATAGAACCAAATGTGAATATTTATAAACCAATAGGACATATGTCCCAACAAAAGATTGGAGTGTACATGTACCCATTTAGGTGTGTAATTAGGTTATTGTTGCACATATGATGGGGGTGAGAGACAGAGGTCAATTAACAACTAATATATCGCTGTAGTTTTCACAACTTTCTTAGTCATGGCAGTGATCTGTCCTTTACATGTGTTATTACACTACCTTATGGTCTTACTTTGTATAATGGTATGTTTGTAGATTACTATATACATGGACTGTGTCTTAGATATAGTCTATACCTCTTACCTGTTATAGCTGTTGAGAAAATATTTTTAATACTACCTGACAAATTCTACACATACTCCCAGATTCCATGCTTGTAAACAAGTATATGAGTGAACTGTGTCGTAACTACAATCTACACCTCTTACCTGTTATAGCTGTGGGGAAAATCATTGTTAACACTACCTGACAGATTTTACACATACTCCCACATTCCATGCTTGTAGATATGTATAGGAGTGAACTGTGTTGTAACTCCAGTCTACACCTCTTACCTGTTATACCTGATGAATACTACAGATACTCCCAGATTCCATGTTGACGTTATACACATACCTAACAATCCATTATTGCACACACTCTGGTCAAGGCTTGACAGGATGCAGGTGTTAATGTGACATATTTTGGAATAGCTGTCATACACTTTGGGTGAGATGCTACGATGAGAGGTTTGCTTTCATATAGATTCTCTTTTTATGTTCAGGTCTCATTATTCATTATATGTCAGTATAAGCTGCCTACAATTCTTGGATCATCTCACTGATTTATCAGGGGAACAGGTTACCAGGCAGCAGATATGGGCCATTTATCTGGGCATGCTGGACAGATCAGAACAGTTGAGGGGTATGACTATGCATACAGCTTACTACCTGAACATTCTGCCACAGTCTGTACAGTTGATGGTTATGATTATGCTTGCAGCGTACTATCTGAACATTCTAACAAAGTCTGTACAGTTGTTGAGTCTAATTATGCATACAGCTTTCTATCTGAACATTCTCATAAACTCTGTACAGTTGTGGGCTATGATTATGCATACAACTTACAACCACTCCAGGGAATCAAACCCCTGTTGTGTGTGGTAAAAATATTACAGTTGACATCACAGTACACTGTGCTATCAGGGAATTGTTGTGAAGCATTCCAATGATTTCTAAGTCTCCCTTAGTTGATCTTTGTGACTGACCTCTTGGGACTTCCAACATTGTTATACTGAACTTCCTACACATTTTAACTGCATACAACAGTGTGGGCAACACTGCTAAACAAAACAGTACTATTTATAGAATGCAACACTACAACATATGAAAGCAGAACGTACACAACCACTCCAGGGGTTATACTTTTATTCACAAGATATTACACCTTTCTTTTCACACAACCTGTATGACAGTCTTCCTTCCATATCGTCTGGTTTATTCAGTACATCCTGTACAAAATACATTTTTATACTGGTACAACACTTTTTTAGAACTATTATATTTTTTTCTTATGACAGTACATGCAAGAATATTACTAACCTGCCTTGCGACGCAACCTTTGCAGCCTAGCAGCATGGGCCTGCTGGTTTGCAGCCCACTCATCTGTAGCTGTCAGAGAAATACAGTGATATTTAGCCATTACCTATCCATAGTATACACACGCTAGGCAATCATTATCTACATAGTAGAATGGGTATTTAGTGCTGGGGCATTGGCCATCTGCCTTGATTCCTGGATCCACTGCTCCAAGATATCACCTCTCCACTGCTTCAGGTCAGCATGGTGATGCCTGACCTACTCACCAGTCAGGGGGATACCAGTGGCACTGGTGAGGTCATGGGCGAGAATGTCCCAGGCCTCCACTTTATACTGAGACCCCTGGTACTGGCCCTGCAGTAGTCACTCCTCATGGTGTTTTACCAGGAGCCATACCATGAATCTGGACTCCTGGGTGCCCCAGCGCTGCCCTCTAAATCGAGTGCCTCCCCCAACTCCAGCCATTCTGCCTACACTAGGAAGCTGCAACTCAGCTATGGGAATTATTGGCACCTGTGGGATTTAAATATGTCCGATTTCCTCACACTTTCCTGTGACTGGACGGTCTTGAAAAGGCTAAGCTATGGGCAGACCTGCTTACCTAATGTTGGCATTGCTTAAAGGGGTATACTACTGGGCAGATTGAGTTAGCCATCCTACACATTGCTTATAACACATAAGCTGAGCTGTGCTATGCTTAGAATTGTGTAATATTTAATTAGCATTATATTTTCCTTTTGACATTAATTTATTATTTGTTACATGTTATATCTGTGTCTGGTATCTGCGATTCATGTGTACACACTGTATGGGGTCCTGGGGACTTCAACACTTTATTACAATAACACCTCACATCTGGCCTTACTGCAGTACTCCAGTTCATATATTTATGTTATGTAGCAGGTTATACATCACACTGTACATGGATTCATTTCACATGTTCAGTTTGATTTTCCTATGGTGAGGATTTGTTTGTTGAAACCTCAATCTTAAGTACTGTTATGATGGCTTAGTGGTTAACTACTGTATTGTGCAGAGTCCTTGGTTCAAGCCTTGCAGAGGCTGTTTATTTTGTTGCTGGGCAGAACATGCGCCATTGGATACAGAGTGATTAAGGCACTTTAAAGCAGTTGTAAGCAAGTTTGCGCAGCGGTAAGCACTGCTAACTTTAGGTTACAGTTTCTTACACTCAGCTTTGTTTGTGCAGGCAGTGCTTACCCCAGCGCAAACACACTTAAACACACTTACTTTTGCTTACATATGCTTACTACCGCTTATTTGTGCTTAAACCTGCTTACTAGTGCCTTATTCATTATGACACTGACACTTCACATGTGCATTTCCTACAGTACTCCAGTTCATAAATATGTTATTTAGTAGGTTTTGCAACAAAAATATTGGTTATAATGTGCTTTGCCATGTAAACTAGACTGTGCTGGTGTGGGACTCGAATGGGGAATGCCTGCTCATTAGGCGAATACTCTGCCCACTACACTATTGCTGTGCTGCTTCATTTGTATATATCAAAATTCCACTTGAGAAACAGTAACCAAATTGACTTTATTACAAATAGTCCGCAGATGTGTACAATGTTAACCTAGGTTTTGTCCTCCCATAAGGACTTCTTCAGAACAAATGAATACATTCAGTGCAACAGTTTAAATACCCACCCATCTACCTTTAATCCAATAAAATCACATTCACATTCCATAAGCACTTAAAGAGACAATGCTTAAATACAAATGACCACATAAAAATACTATCATGAAAATTGTTATTCTAATATTCAACAATTACATTAAAAAACTAAATAATACTAACCTAAATAAATGTTAAAATATAAAAATATTATAAATGCTGAAAATATTAACAATATTATGAATGTTAAGAATGTTATAGGTATTGTATTATAAGGTGTTACAATTGGCAATTTCACATAATAAAAATGCCATACACATCAAGGTATATATATTTCATTAACTAAAATATTTCATCTACCTAAAATATGTTTAAGTTTCAGAATTGGGGCAATGCTAATGGCATCATTAATGCCCAGGAAAAGGTGTGCACCTAACCTTAACTGCCATTTTTATTCACTTATATCAAGATGCACATCCAATATTTTACCTTGGGGGTCTACTCTAATATGCTGAATGACACAGAATTTAAAGCTGTGCTCCTGATATTCACAAATATATCTAGCTAAGGCATTAGCCACCCTCAAATGTAGAATATCCAATTGGCATTCATTAACTCACTCTCTAAAATGCCTAGACATTTTTCCTACATAAAATGCAGGACAACAGTCTTATTTAGCTATATATATACCACATTTTGGGTTTGACAATTAAAATGCCCACTGATAAAAATAGTGTTGGCATTGATCCTAATTTTGGGTCCATGATAGTATTTGTATGTGGTAATTTGTATTTAAGCATTGTCTCTTTAAGTGCATATGGAATGGGAATGTGATTTTATTGGATTAAAGGTAGGATTGGTGGGTATTTAAACTGTTGCATTGAATGCGTTCATTTGTTCTGAAGAAGTCCTTATGGGAGGATGAAATCTAGGTTAACATTGTGCACATCTTCGGACTATTTGTAATAAAGTCAGTTTGGTTACTGCTTCTCAAGTGGAATTTTGATTTGGTTGTGACCTTTTACAAGTTTGTTTTGTGTTTGTGTGAGCACTTGGGATATGGAATCCAATTCTGACATTATGGATTTATTGCAACTTATGGAGCATACTGCTCAAATCAAATCTTTGGCTGAGAAGCAGGAGCAGGTGCAATCAACTAATTTCAGTTTTGGCAGTTTAGGAGTTCCCTTGACTCAACCCATGCAGTCTACAGGGAGTTCCATTGCTCCCCAACAGTCTATGACTTGTGCAAGTTTGAATTTAAATGTTAATACTAACAGTGACAATGGGAGTTCAGTTATTTGCAATAATAGTGCAAAGTGGAAAAAACAATGTTTTTAACTTCAACTCAGACCTGAATGCTAAGGCAAAAAGTAAAGAACCAGTTGTAATATCTTTTGTTGAATGTTTGAAGCATTTTCAAACTAAACTGTTAATTATAAAAAAAAGTCCAGCTAGAGAATGGGTACTTATTGAAGAACATTGATTTAGGCTTGGTACCTTGAGGGTTACACCTTTGGAGATACCCAAATGGTGTTGAACTGAATTCTGACATGTTAAACGAAGTGCACAAATTGTTTGATCACACTGACATAATGTTAATGAAGCATATGGTGAAATACAATGATGAAAAAATTGAGGAATACATGCGTGAGCTTGAGCATGATAATGAATGTCTGTTGAAAGATTTACTTTTTGAACAGTTTTTTACTAACTATAATAATATTATAGCCAGTGTTGACGTGCATTGTCAAGTCATTTTTCAGAGAAAGCTAAGAAAAATCAAAAGGGATACGACGGAATATGCCAATGATAAGGTTTACCCATTCTCTAAAGGGAATCAACGTGAGCGGAACAGTGTAATTGAAAAGGGCAATGAATGAGAAGAACAAGATGATGTCATGATGGAGGAGGAAGCTAATCACCGTCAGCCGCGACAAGCGGTAATCCCTATATACGAGGAGCCCAGGTATTCAGAGAGGTTATGCCAAAAAGGAAATTTATCATGGAGGAGAGAAGACGACAAGCAATACGAGCAACAGGGGGCTCAACCAAAGAAGTGGAATTACCCGTGGAAAGGTGCCAGTGTGTGTTCAGGGAGTTAACTGAAAGTGTGAACCATGGTTGTTTGACTCAAGTAAGTGCTGACAGTGACGAGCATTTATACCCAGAATTACAACAGCGTATATGCAGCTTAGGCTGTACAGAAGGGGGTATAGCTAATTCTGAAGTTACTGACTTAAATATTTCTGACAGAGTGGTTTGCTTTTCCACCGATGCTTTTACAACTTTTAAGCAGGCTATTGTTTCTGAACTATCTGAAACAGCGTGTCCTTGACTTATGATGTTGTTGGTGGGGGGGGGGTTCTTTTAATTCAACAGACTATGACACTGGGGCAACTTTGAACAATTATGATTTTAAGAGTGAACAACAAATGTTAAGTCACGAGCATGATAATGTGCTTGATTTGGAGATGATACAGTATTGTTTTTATGGAATTAATACAGAGCAAGTGATTTTGAACATTGAACCGAAAGGTACCATTGATTGTGACTTATTAAACCTAAGCATTTATTCTGTTGAAACATCATATGGATGCGGGTTTATTAATAACAAGGTTATGGTAAATGAAACTAATGTTGACTGTACGTGTATGTTTTTGAACACCAGTAATGAAGTTGAAAATGATGTGAGTGTTGGAAATGGCAAAATTGTTGGCAATCGTAGTGACAAAAGTCCAATATTGGAAAATATATTAAATATTCAAAATGACGTTGAAAATAATGAAATGGCAAACCACTTTGATGGCCATGGAAACATTATGTGTTTTAGAGATTTATTTAAGCAAGGTGGTAAGAATGTTCAGGTTAATGAACAGTTGAAGGTGTTAAAAAATCTTGAGATAATTACCAACCAAGTTGGTGATTATAAAGTGTACACTTATTCTAAAATTGTTTGTACTATGTAGCATGCAGATTTATTATTTATTATCCAAAGGGTTCACCTTTGTCCCGGGAAGGAAGGGGGATTTAGTTGAATTGTTAATTGATTTAAAAACATTTACCAGCAAAATGAATTTGAGGTTATGGTTTGCTGATCAAAAGTCATGTTATGATGCCAAAGTGCTTCATAAACTAAGTAAATTCAAAACTCCTATGAACCATATGATTGCCATTTTTGAAAGGGCTTGTGATTTACACATTCGGGCATATTTCAATAACTCTAATAGTAGGAGAAATGAATTTATTAACTTGACCAAGGAAGAGACAAGTGTATTAAATGAATTGGTCAATAATTACGAAATACGCATTATGAAGCCAGACAAGGGCAATGGTGCAGTGATTGTAAATAAGAATGATTACATTTATGCCATGTTAAGCATGTTGGAAGATGATTTTTATGAGGAAAGAAGTATAAATGAAATGAACATAGCTAATATGAAATTAGATTTATTGAGTGATGATATGTTATTTCAGGGTCAGATAACAGAAAAGGAGTATAGTTTTTTTAGTTAATCCAAATCCAGTGGTTAGTAGCATATTTGGAATCCCTAAATTACAAAAAGGTCTGAATGATGTGAAATGCAGACCTATTGTTGATGATAAGCGGTGTAAAACTTGCTTTGTTAGCCAATATTTGGACCATCATTTACAAAAGGGATTAACCAAATTTAGCTACATAACCAAGGATTCATGGAATTTTTTAGTGAAATTGAATGATATTAATATTACGGAAAATATTATTTTGCCCATAGCATATTTGTGCAATTTATTTACCGTTATACCACACGAGGAGGGGCTTACATGACTTGAATGTCAATTACTGAAAACTGGCTTATACGAGCAGGATGAGGTCAATGTTTTCACTACCCTTATGGAAGCAGTGCTGACTAACATTTTTTTGTATTTTGAGGGGCATTATTACAAACAACAGGGGTGGCCATGGGTGCCACCTGTGCCCCAGTATATGCCAATTCCATCATGGTATATTGGGAACAAGAATTTGTTTTTTCAAGCCCTTTTCAGGCCTACATACAACAATATACAAGATTTTTGGATGATATCTTTATTGTGTGGACAGGTGGTGTTGATGAAATGATGGCATTTTTGCAATATGTTAACAGCACTGTGGTCTTTTTGAAATTCACCTATGAATACAGTTTTGACACAATAACATATTTGGATGTTAGTTTGAAAATAGATCAAGAAGCAAAATGTTTTAAATCTACTATTTACAAAAAAGGTACATTTTCCAACTCTTATTTAGATTACAGTAGTTGGCATCCTCCCCATCAAAAAAAGGTCTATAGTTAAGGGACAGATGGTGAGGGCTGCCTGGATGGTAAATACGAATCAGAATTTTTGTCAGGAGTTGGAATATATGACTGAGATGTTCATTAGAAGGGGATACCCGGACGGTTTATGCTTAGAAGTGAAAGATGAAATTATGCGTAAGAGAAAACAAGGTGTTTATATGCCCATTTTGCATAGTGGAAGGTGTGGGCAACAAGAAGTATTGTCAAGATGTCAGGATGACCTGGCTTTTAGAGACAAGAAGGGGGAAGTGATGTATTTCGGGGGGACCTACCATTTAGAGGCCAAGTGGTTAGTCAAGATGGTCCAAAAGAAAAGACATAGACAAAAAGATGGGGGCCTGTCCAAAATAGGTTTTAGAAAGGATAGATCATTTAAAGAAATTATGGAAAATGGTCTGAGGGGTAAACCTGTAGTTACTGGTAAACCTTTTTGGAATTTCAAATGTGACAGATGTAAAACGTGTAAGTTTATATTAGAAACAGGACTCAAAATTAGGATCAATACCAACACTATTTTATAAGTGGGCATTTTAATTGTCAAACCCAAAATGTGGTATATATAGCTAAATGTGACTGTTGTCCTGCATTTTATGTAGGAAAAACTTCTAGGCATTTTAGAGAGCGAGTTCATGAACATCAATTGGATATTCTACATTTGAGGCTGGCTAACACCTTAGCTAGACATATTTGTGAATATCCGTAGCACAGATTTAAATTTTGTGTCATTCAGCATATTAGAGTAGACCCCTAAGGTAAAATATTGGATGTGCATCTTGATATAAGTGAATTAAAATGGCAGTTAAGGTTAGATGCACACCATTTCCCGGGCATTAATGATGCCATTAGCATTGCCCCAATTTTGAAACTTAAACATATTTTAGGTAGATGAAATATTTTAGGTAGATGAAATATATATACCTTGATGTCTATGGCATTTTTATTATGTGAAATTGCCAATTGTAGCACCTTATAATACAATACCTATAACAATCTTAACATTCATAATATTTTTAATATTTTTAACATTTATAATATTTTCATATGTTAACATTTATTTAGGTTAGTATTACTTAGTTTTGTAATATAATTGTTGAGTATTAGAATAACAATTTTCATGAAAGTATTTTATGTGGTAATTTGTATTTAAGCATTGTCACTTTAAGTGCTTATGGAATGGGAATGCGATTTTATTGGATTAAAGGTAGGATGGGTGGGAATTTAAACTGTTGCATTGACTGTGTTCATTTGTTCTGAAGAAGTCCTTATGGATTGTACACATCTACAGACTATTTGTAATAAAGTCAGTTTGGTTACCGCTTCTCAAGTGGAATTTTGATTTGGTTGTGACCTTTTACAAGTTTGTTTCATTTGCATGTATCTTCCTTGTTATCCTCTTCAGCCTTTTAAGCTGCTTTAACCATAGCTAAGCAATGGGCACACCCGTGCACCTATGGTTAGCTGTACTCGGATAAAAAAAAAAATAAAGGGGTTCCTTCATTTGATTTTTATGTGCTGTTGCTGTTGTACACATAGGGAACTGTTGGTGGGGATATGCGGACACCTCTGAGCGATCTCACTCATTTCTTACCACTTTCTGCTGTTCTACATTGCGGGGCGTGTTTATTCTGAGAGCTCTGCTCTCAGACATGCCCCCTGCACTCGTACATGCACTGTGTAAGCCTAGGAGCTCAGGCAGCATGCCTTCATTAATATGCATGGCGCGCTGCTGTCCTGCTCCTAAACGGGCACTTCCGTGCAGGACTAAGCTAGTCCTGCACAGAAGATTAGTGAATCCGGGGGACTGACTCTGTTTGTAAATGAAAGAAATCTCCTACATCAAGAACACATTTGCAATTCATTGACACAGTAAGTATTAAAGATATTAATGAGCTTGCTGATCCAAAATCATTATTATTCACCTTTTATTTACACCAGCATAAGTCTAACTCTCAAATTGACAGGGTTTATGTTTTAAATGACTTAATTCCATAACTAGAAGGGGTTAAAGTCTTAGCCTGTCCTTTATCAGACCACAATGCATTAGAATTTGAAATAGACCTTGTCACAATTCACTCTCTTCCTGTCACGAGAATACCATCATACATAACAAACCTAAAAGTGTTTAAAGAATTCTATTTAAATGAAATAAAGACATTTATTGAAATAAATACTACTGGAGATATCTCAGAAATATATATATGGAACTCTTTAAAATCATATATTTATGGCGAAACACTTATTTGGTTTATTAGTAAGAGAAAAGTATGGAATAAAGACAAGTTAGATCTGCAAATTAAACTTGACAGGCTTAAACTATAAATACAAAAAGGTAATACTAACTTAATACCAGAACTAATACAAACCAATAATAAATATTCCAAAATACTACATCACAAAACTATGATAAATCTTGAGAAAATTAAGTTAAAATATTACTGCATGAATTCTATTAATCAAAGACAACTAGCAAATAGAATAAAAGAATTATTAAATCTAGGCAAATAAAAGAAATTTACAACACACACACAAATAAGAAAGTAACTGATCTTAATAACACTTTAGAAGCCTTTAGACTTCATTATAATATACTTAATTTTTCAAACCTTACTTCTTTATCAATAAATGAGATTAAATCATTTCTTAATATAAACATTTCCACTAGGCTATCTCAGCAATAAATAGATATTATTAATAAACCAATCACTATGACTAAACTTAAAATAAAGCCCCTGGTCTGGATAATATCCTAACTAAAATATACAAATTATTGACAGGTCGACTGTTGATTTTACTCTTAAAAGTATACACTATAGCCAAAGAAGACATGATTATACCCCCTTCTTGGAAATACTGACTAATATCTCCAATAATAAAGTCTGGTAAAGATGAAACATATTGTTCTTTATATAGGCCCATATCACTATTAAATATAGACTATAAAATGTTTATGGCAATTTATGGCAACAGAATCAAACATGTTCTCCCCTTGTTAGTGCATGAAGATCAAACAGGCTTTATAAAAAGGAAAAGCACCTGTGATAACATTAAAAGAATCTTAACATTAATTGACCATATTAAACACCAGGACATAGACCTGACTTTAGTTTCCTTTGATTTTAACAGTGCCTTTGACTTTGTAAGCTGGAACTACATTCTCTTAGTCTTAGAGGAATGTAAATTTCCTAATACTTTTAATAAATTAATTAAATCACTAAATGGAAATTCTTTACAGTATGTTAAATTGGGTTCTCACAGGTCTGGTCCCATTACAGTTATGAAAGGACCCCTGACACCTTTGCTGTTTGCTTTATTGATAGAACCTTTTGCAAATAATAATCAAGACATACAATTCACCAAAGATTTAAACTTCAAACTTCAAGTATTTACAGATGATATACTCTTGACCCTGTCTAATACAAACCACTCCCTACACGCACTATTTAACTCCATGATTAATTTTCAAAACATTTCTGGTCTGCAGTTCAATGAAGATAAAACATAAATATTGCCTTTAAATTAAAAAAAAATACCATAAGTAAAATGTTTTCTAAATATATTGTAAAGGATGGCAGACTTCCTTATTTAGGAGTTTATTTAACAGAATACTTAAATGACTCACTCTTATTTAATTATAATACTATATTAAATACAATTTAATTAATGATGTTTAACTGGAACAAACATTTATTTACAATGGAAGATAGATTATTTCTGACTAATTCAATTACATTTCCCCGGATATTATATCTTATACAAGTATTTTCCATTCCCCTTCCTAAACATATTATTCAAAAATATAATAAATTGATAGTAACCTTTCTATGGTTTCAAAATCAACCTTAAATTGCTCTAAACAATCACTTGATGATCTGGGAGGATGGAGGAATCAACCTTCCAGATATAGAGACATACTCCCTCTCTGCCACTGCTAAAAATATAATGTTATGGCTTAACCCATTTTATTCCTCTATATGGAAACTGCAAGAACAGATCTGTTTAGAATGTATACAGAATCAAAATCATAATCTTTTATCCATTTTACTAAATATATTGTATTGGATCCTTAAAATCCATATCTTAGAAAATAAAAATATTAGAATTCTATCACATTATATAAATCTTACAGTATCTATATATAAAAAGTTTGTGAATAAAAATCCTACTATCAATTCTTGGCTATTTTTAATTTTTCCTTTTGCCTTTACCTCTAATAACTTTGAAACTTTTTAAATTTACAAAATGAATAAAAGGAAATCTATTATTTTGGCATGAATCAACACAACTTGGTAAGGTCCTCTCTATTAATCAACGTATAGACAAATACAATATAAACACAGATATGTGACTGACTCTACAATCTTTTAGGCAATTTTTCATAAATAAAATAGAAGTAATACAAATTTAAGTCAGACATGGCATACACAAATTTATTGAATATATTATATTTACCACAAATTAGTCTTTGCAAGGAAATTGTTATTTGTCCAAGATTTATAAAATTATTAAGAAAACAAAAATATATTGCAAAGAATCTTAGTGGAACTATTTTATATCTGTAAATGGACATCTTCCATTGGACAATGAAAAAATATATATTCTTAAATCTTTAAAACACTATACTGTCACTTTATCGGCAATTGTTTATGTGGAGATTTATACACAGAAGTGTTTTACTCCTCATAAACTAGCTGTGATGTTTGCTAATGAAGATGTATGTTGAAGATGTGGAATAAAATTAAAAGTCAGCTGGGAACATGCTTTTTTATGATTGTAAAAACCTTAAAGTATACTGGAATAATATTAATTATTTCATTCAGACTGTCTTAATGGCAATTTCCAATTAACTAAATCATTGGTTTTATTTAACTCCCCTATACCAAAGTGTGTTCTAAAAAAATATTTTAAATTTTTTGGACTTTTCTAGCCATAGCTCAAAAAATTACTACCATCAATTGGAAAAAAGTATCTCCTGCTTCATTCAACAAATTCAAGAAGCTTACTCTGTTGGTTGAATGGACATTAATACTTTAAAGAACAGAACAAATAGAACCACCTTATACTACAATATCTGGTTGACAGTAATGGAAATATTGGAGAATATGGACAATAATATTTATTAATATGGTTTATTTACAATTCAAAGATAAATTCATTACTCACTCTGACTAGACACCTATGTAAATAGTTTTGTTGTAGTTGTGTTATTAATCTTTACTGTTTTATATTTTATTTCCTTCATTTTCATTTTTTGTATACAGGATTTGTGATATTTTGTATATTATATTCTTCACTACTTGTTTTAAAATTGTTTTTTCATTGGAAAACTAATAAAAAATATTTTAAAGGAAAAACATGTACATGAAATAATAATAATAATGAGTTTTAGAGTGTGAACTGCTTCAGACAGACTCATTGAATTTCCTGTAGAATTCAAGTTCTCATAGTTACAGAAAAACAGAGTTTGTGCAAATTGTGGAAGTTTGAAGTGAAAGCCTTATGGCATAATAAAATTGAAAACCAGAGGCTTTTTGACTTCAGAAGATAAAGGAATGTATGGAAGTTGACACTGAACCTATTGATGCAGGAAGGGATTTTCTGTCAGGAAAAATTGCAGTGCAGTTGTTGATAAGTAAAGTATTCTCCTGTAATCACTTATGTTGTGCTTATTTTGTTTTGTTTCTTAATGATGGTGACAATCAATTTCATTTTCATTTAATTGTGTTTTGTTCTGGCACTGAATAAAATAAATTGTTAGTTCTACAACCAGTTGTTACATAGTTATGATCAGGTGACAGAGGTTATTGATTTGAAAAGAAATGTGTGTGAGAGTGTTACCTTAGAAGCCCTTTAAGTTGCCCTGACAACTGCACCACATTATGTGTGCACTGTTTTCCTAGGGAGACTCATACAAGAGCAATACTCCTTTGTAATTTTATTAATTCTAAGGCAGTTCTAAGTGCTATGTCCTTTCTAGGAAAAATGCAGATATGTATCATGATTCACATTGCAATAACATTTATTCCAACTGTTACCATCTAGGTATGCTACTGTTATATTGCACTTCAGATTTGATACTTCTCAGTTTACTGACTTTTTAAAGATACAATGGTTTAAAAGTAAGTACTGTATGGATATGCTTAAAAACATTTTCTAACTATATGAAGTATATGAACATCTTTGATGCAGATGAATAAGGAAGTTCTTCTCTTTTTCACTATTGCTATAACTTTTAAATAACAGTCCTGTTATGTTGATTGCTAAGATATATTTAGTAGTATGCCTGAAAGTCATGGTTTGGTAGCATTGCTACACACACACACACACACACACACACACACACACACACACACACACACACACACACACATGCACATACTGTGGTTTTCCACCTATTTTTTATGTATTTTATTATAGACTGCAGAATTTGCAATCCTACATGTATAATCCCCTGAAATATTTTAAATGTGTGTATATGTGTGTATATATATATATATATATATATATACATACATATATATATATATATATATATATATATATACATATATATATATATATATATATATATATATATATATATTTACACAGTATATGCGCCATGACTTTAGTCAACACTCCCAAATTTCGACATCCTTTATGTAGACACATTTTACTCAACAACTTAAAAAATCAACAGGTGTAAAAGATCAACATTGTCCAGGGTTGAAGAATATGCCACTTCCCCAGGCACAGTGTGATCTCTGAGTTAGCATATATAACTGTTACGAGGGAGGCTTGTCTTTCTGAAAAAAAAAATGTTTTTCTCTTTTGTTTTTATTTTTTTTCATTTTGCATGCAATATATATTCCCCTGTGCATGTGTGGTGGACTTTTGAAGTCTGTGTTGTCAACCTTATGTGGCTGACATTGATGTCGACATTCAGTTGTGTTGATCACTGTTGCTAAACTCGTATATATGTATACTGCAATATTGCTCAACTCATTTCTTTGAAAAACACCACAGTCTCATTTTCACCAAATAGTTCTGGAAAGCATAAACTGACTTACTAAATGTGTCCGATTTAAGTTTATTTTCAATGATGTAACTACTTGAGACAAAAGGCTGATAATTAACAATTAATTCTAATGTATTATTTCCCATTCTGCACATCCAAATTAAAGTCTTCCATTTGCAGCCTAATGCTTTAAATGGTTTTATATTTTGAAATATTTTCTGTTCTTATTTTAATATGCAGCTTACTCATTTTATATTGTATTGATTTCCTGGATTTTAGAGGGTTGTGGTCTTTAAACACACATATATGTAAATGTACATATGGAGTCTTTGATATCTTAATTCTTAACATATGTAATATTGATCTTTTTTTTCTTTTGCTGTACTTAGTAACATGCCTGATCATTTCAAAAAGAAAAAAAAATGTCAAATTGCAGACATTTGCTATAGGTTATATAGTACTATTTAGTCTAGACATTTAGTTATTAATGCTGTTTAGTCTTACTTAACTTTCTTTCAATTCTTTGAAGCTATCCTATGTTTATGGCATGTTTCTTCTGTATTTATCTCCTGCACAGAGTTTGTTATCTAAATGTTCTCCAATTTGCTTTTAACTTCAGACAGAATAACAACGTTTCCAGACCTCATGAGGAGTTTTTCTAAGTGTCTCATAATGTATTTACTGACATATTTTTCTATGATTCATTTCAAAGAAATAGCTGAATGTTATGCCTTTAAGTAATAATTGATCAATTACAAATCTGCCACCTTTGAAAGTCTTTCACTGTGTCTTTTATTTTCAGAATCAGCAGGCTCTGACAGTCTGATTCCATTATAGGAAACAAGTTCAGCTATGAAGTGCATAATGTCAAGCCATTTATAAAGTCTGTGAAAGGGTGGTAAAAATTGATTTGTGTTACTTTTGTTCTATTTTATTTATAGAAGGACACTTTCTCTGAAGTAAGGAAATAGCAGCTATCAGGAGTTCTTAAATACCCCTGCTAGACTGAATGTTAAGACCACTTACAATGATAATTAAGGATGGATGGTGTTTCAACAGCTAGGATTTTCATGTCATATATATATATATATATATATATATATATATATATATATATATATATATATATATATATATATAGTATGACCATTTAGTCTACAATATTGAATGTCTTAAAACTGTATGATTTCTGCTTTTATTGAGAAAGTAGTGTTTCTTAAAAGTTTTTTTCCCAGCTGCAAAATGATTCTTTGATGTAAACCAGTTTAGCTCAGTTGTATTTTTTTATATTATTTCCACTTCCCCTCTAGCTGGCCTTCCCACTGCCATTCTGAAACCCTGTCTCCTGCACATTAGTACCGGTGTGTCTTGAAATAACCATTATGTTGTTCATTGGGTGAATTTCCTGGATTGCTTTATTGCCTTCCCTCCTAAATTTATACAAACTACAATAAAGTTTTCTGCTATTATCTCTAAACTATTATTCTAATTCCATACACACTGCCCTATAAACACATTATGTCTCTGGAATAATATATGTGAGCTCCACTAGAATGCTCAATCTTCCCTCTTATAAGATTTATCAGTACAATTATCAGCCTTTACTTCATTGGAAAACGAGTGGACCACTGCCTTGTAATAAAATAATAAGGTATAAATAATTAAACCTTAACAGTGCTAATCTTTAATATACTAGAAATGGAAATACTATAATTAATGTCAGGCAAAAGAGTAGCATTAAGCCTCAGTCACCAGCTTAATTTTTTGTAATAACATCTAAATCCCCACTTAAAGTTGTCACAAAAACCCTATTGATGGCAAAAAAGGTGATTTTTTTAAAAATAGAACATACCAGACAATGACAAAATAAGGCATTAGTCATCTTTTTCTAACCAATATCATAAAGATGCTCACTAATCCTGCACCCAACCTCCTCTTCATTTTACCAATATAACAGGCCTCGCACAAAGAGAATACAGCTAAATAAACTAAGTATGTGGTATTACATTTTTATTATACTTGTTTGTGTGTTTATTCATGTTTTGGCCAGTGTTATCTTTGTTTATTTAGGCCTCATTATTATGTTCAGCGCTTTGTCTTAGTTAGTTTAGTGTTAAAGCACAGTTTGATTAGTGTTTTAGTGTTACCATGGTAGGTGATTAATTGTATTCTTTGATTGGCATATTGCTTCTGGGTGTGTGTCTGTTGTAATGGTTTTAGTTTTGTGACACTCTGAAAAAAGTCTTTAATTTAAGATGAAAGTGCTCAGGTGTGTTCCTTGGAAAAAAAAGCTTTTTGTTCATGTTCTATGGCAACTTTTATTTTTATTTTACTGGCAAGTTAGCAAACAGAAATAAACAGATATCAAAATCAAGGACCCTGCAGAATAATGGCAGTATGAACACAGATGTAAAACAAAACTGCAGTGAAGAATATATGTACTCTAAGGGTGAAGCACCTAGCTACAAAAAGTGCTTGCACATAGCCAGCTGGTGTAGGAATAATAGATAGTGTCTTTTTTAGCAAACATCAGTGGCTTGAGTCTACCCAGGAAGTTATTTTTGCTTTGCTTTACATCACGCAGACTAGCTTGATAAAATGATCATGCGCTAAGTATTGTATAGTATACTGAATAGCCAAATAATCACCCACAGTGTAAGCGTCCCGTCACTCACCAAAAACAATAAACAATAAAAAACTGACAAACTCTTTGAGAGAAGGGATGGCCAAGGCGACATAAACTAGAATAAAAACTTCCAAGATGCACGAGTTATCAGTGGATCCCATGTTTATTAATAGGTAAGCGCTTTCAGTGATCCACTGATAAATCTTGCATCTTGGAAGTTTTTATTCTAGTTTATGTCGCCTTGGCCGTCCCTTCTCTTGAAGAGTTCGTCAGTTTTTTATTGTTTACTGTATAGTATAGTTCATCTACTTGTGCTGTATTATTATCTGTAAAAAGCTCACTAAACTAGACATAAACCCCTATATCACCTGTTGGACAGCCAACTGATTTACAGACAGGACCAACCAGTTAGAATAGGGAAGTCCTTCGCCATAAAATATCTGGTTACTAGTGGGAGGACTTGGGTCTCAGTGCAAGGGTAGCTCATGTTTGGCATCTATTTCCCTGAGGTGAGGATTAATGTCAAGATCCAGTGGCTGACCAAGATTTCATATGTTTGCAAACTGGGTGCAGTCACTGAATCTCTCCAAGACACAAATATCTTCCTAGAAGGCCTAGCACAAACTAGTAACTGATGTCAGAGTCATGGTCTAAAACTCAGTGCCAAAAAATGCATTAAAGTAATTTTTGGAAAGATGGCCACCCCAGCAAATTATTACATTGACAATACACTTGTAATATTAAACTCTACATTCATGGATTTGGGAACACAACTAAGCAGTGATTTGGCATTTGACCATCATGAGTCCACTGAATAAGGAAATCATTCTATGTTGCACAACTTATAAGTAGGGGTATGGCATCAAAATCCAAACCTTTTATCACTCCATTGTACTTATAGGTTCACAGGTGTATACTAGGCTAACAAACAATGGGCCCTTGAAAGTCTAGCCATACAACTCAAATGTGACCCACAAATTTAATTTATAGTAGGTGATTTACTGACTGCCTCTGTCCATCAGAGACATAAGAGCCAGACCAGAGGTGAATTTCTGATTACCCATTCATTGATCCAAGTTGCCCTTAAATAAGGAATACAGAGAAACTCTGCTTCACATGGATGGGAAGGAAGCCTGTTCCAGAGAATGGGGATTATCTGACAAACAAATCTGTCTCTCCAATATGTCTTATTTATATTGCAAGCAAAATGTAGGTATTTACATTTTTTTACTTCTGATGTTGTCTATTTTGTGGATGTGCAGCAGAGTCATCAAAACAGTGTTGAGGGATGGCTTGTATGCCAGGCAAAGATCACCTCTCAGAAGTCTGTATAATACTGATCAAAGAGACAATGCTTTGAGGCAATCAGCACAGGACATTGTGTTTCCTTCCTGTGCTGTTTTTGAAAGGAAACTTTGTGGATGCTCCAGTTGCTGCGTGTGTATGGTCAAGTACATACCAAAGGGGGCACTATAGTCTATGATGGGCCTGATGAGGGATGATTACAGTGGTATGATGCCATGCCCTTGCGTATGAGTTGAGCAACATAGAAGGATGTTCTTCTGCCTTGGACATGTGTTGGTTGAAGGTTAGGTTACTACCCACATGAGTTTGCAGATCCCCGACAACTGAATCAGCTTTTGAGGATTTTTTACTGATGATGCAGTTATCTGGGGAGGCAAACTTCCTAAATGGTACTATAATGCATTTTTTTGGTACTGAGCTTTAAGCCATGGCTTTGGCAGCAAGCATTTGTTTGCATTAGACCTTTATGAAAGGTGTTCTTGTCTGGGGTGATTCAGTGACTTCTCCCAGTTTGTGATTATCTGTGAACTTGGTTATCCAGAGGACTTTGAAATTGGCTTTGACATCCAAGAAGTAGATGCCAAATAGGAGTGGGCCTACCATAGAGCCCTGGGGATCTCCACTTGTGACCAGCCTTTTTGTAAATGTGACCTCACAGATTGTAACCTCCTAGGTCCTATCAATGAGCCAGTGATCTATCCAGAGTGCTAAAAATGTGTTTATATCTAGTTCTGTTAGTTTTCTGATGACGCCCAAGTGGAGTATTGTATCAAATGCCTTAGCCAGATCTAGGTAGGCAATATGCACAGTTTCCCCCTCATCCATTGTCTTAGTGACCTTCTCAAAAATGTCCACCAGATTCAGTAAGCATGACCTTCCTTTGACAAAGCCAAACTCAGATGGAGCTCATGTCTAGAGGTCTCCTTTGTCCTTGTTGATAATTTCCATGATAATTATTTACATGGTTTTGCAAATAAGAGACTAGTCAGACTAATGGGTCTGTAGTTTCTAGGTTCTGTTAAAGGTCCTCCCTTACAAAGGGGGAATGACTGTCACAGTCCTCCATTCACGTGACACAAAGCCTGTTTTAAGACTATAGTTAAAAATGACTCCAGGGGTCACAATAAATTGTATTTTGGACTATTCAGAAGGCATCATGTGATGTTAACAGGGCTCATTGAGGCCATGTTCTTGAGTTTAGTGAGTGCAGCCAGTACATGCTCCTAAGTTATAATTGGAGAATTTATGTTTGAAGGTATTATTGGGGGATGGTTGGGGATGCGAGGGAGGTAAAATTGGAACTGAATTTATCTACTAACGGATTCATTATATAGGTTCATATGTGTTTACTAGGCTAACAACCACAATGGCCTTTTTAAGCCAAGCCATGCATCCCAAATCTCTGACAAGTTCTGATACCCTCGATAAGTGTAAGCATGGCCCTGGGATATGAACCATTTATAGGTTACCTGTGTCCATTAGAGACATTGGTGCCAAACCAGGGATGAATTTCTGGTTTCCCATCCAATTGTCCAAGTTGTACTTGAATTGTGTTAGGGAGGAACTCTGCTTCACATAGATGGGGAGCATGTTCCATAGACGGGGTAGTCTCTGAGATACATACCTATCTCTCCAGCAGGTCCTATTTATATCACAGGCAAGGTTTAAGTCTTTAGAACAGGTAATTCTGGTGCTGTTTGTTTTGTGGATATGCAGGAGGTCCATTAGAGTGGGGTCTGACAATGCCCTGTATGCCAGGCAGATCTCCTCTCAAAAGCTGAATACAGGGAAACAGCCTTGAGGGCATCTGCATAGGATATTTTACTTACGCTCTGTATTATTTTAGTGAAAAACCTTTGTGGACATTCTAATTGTAGGATTTGCCTGGTTAGGTACATACCAAAGGGGGTGTTGTACTCAATTATAGGTTTGATGAATGCTGAATATAGTGGAACAATGACTTCCTTGAACTTAGATGCCATACCTTTGTTTATAAGTTGCGCAACATAGAATGATATCCTCACCACTGTAGACACGTTATGGTCAAATGCTAGATTACTATCTATGTGTGTCCCTAAGTCCTTGACTACTGGGTCAACTCTGAGGGGTGTGTTGTCAATATGATAGTTACCAGGGATGGATGACTTCCCAAAGGATATTATTATGCATTTATTGGCATTTAGTTTTAGTCCATGGCTCTGACAGCAGTTGCTTGTCTGTGTCAGCTCCTCCTGGAGAACATTTGTGTCAGTGTGAGATTTAATGACAGCCCTTAATTTGCAATCATCTACAAATTTAGTCAGCCAGAGACCACTGACATTGGCCTTGAATTATGAGAAGAAAATGCCACAAAAGAGCAGTCCAAGGACTGATCCCTGAGGGACACCACTCATGACTGACCTCTTTGTAGAGGTGGACTCCCCAGTTCTATCTTCCTGGGTCCTGTCTGTGAGCCAGTTGGCTATCCACCAGGTGACATACGGGTTTGTACCTAACCTCATGTGTTTGTCAACAATGCCTGAGTGGGGTATTGTGTCAAATGCCTTGGCTAGGTCAAGGTAAGCAGTATGAATGATTTTTGCCCTCATCCATTGCTTTGGTGACCTTCTGAAATAAGTCCACCAGGTTGAGTAGGCATGATCTGCTCTTGACGAAACCAAACTGGGTTGGATCCAGTGTCTGGAGGTTTACTATATCTTTATTGATCATCTCCATGATAATTTTTTCTATGGCTTTACATACAAGACTAGTGAAACTTATGGGACTGTAGTTTCTAGGGTCTGTAGATGGCCCACCTTTGTGCAGAGGGATGACTGTTGCCATTCTCCATTCATGAGGCATAAAGCCTGTTTGAAGGCTACAGTTAAATAGTAATTCCAGAGGCCCTGATCGGTCATGTTTCATGCTATTTAGAAGCATCCTGGGATATTGTCTGGGTCCTTTGATGCAGTGCTCTTGGTCTTAGAGAGAGCATTAAGGACCTGTTCCCTAGTGATAGTAGGGGGAGTTATAGTATTTCCTGAGGGAAGGCTGAAGGGGAGAGAGAGGTAAAGCTGGTGTTGAATTTATCAGCCAGGAGGTTTGCTATAGCTTCTGGCTCAGTATAGGTGGCTCCATTTCCAATAAGCTCTGCACACAATTTTGTATTGCCTTTGAAGCTGCGAACATATATGTATGTATATAAGTGCGTGTGTGTGTGTGTGTGTGTGTGTGTGTGTGTGTGTGTGTGTGTGTGTGTGTGTGTGTGTGTGTGTGTGTGTGTGTGTGTGTGTGTGTGTTTAAAGGGAGGGAGAAAGTATTGTCTATGAATGCTGGAATGGCCCATTCACTTGAATAGGCAACACAACTACTTAGAGATTTTACATTGGTGTTCAATGCCAATGTGAAATTTCTAATGTCAATGACACCTCAAGTTCAAGTCACATAAGGAATTGGGTATTACATTCCAGGATTTCTCAGTGGCCTACACAGATTGAGAAAAACTTGATGCTTTTTTTTTTTTAGAGTTGGGTGCATTACTGCTTAAGTTTGCATGCAACCCCAAGAGTAAATTTTCTGGAATCCAATTCCAAAACTTCGGGACATTATTAATGTTATACTAGCTTTATTAATGTGACTTAAAACCAATCCCTTGGTGCTAGGATAGAACCCACAGCATTCTGATAATCACATAATTGCAGGCAGGTTCACTGCCTGCAGACTTGTTGACTATCAAAATGTAAAGAAGTGTCTATGGTACAAATATGTTTTAACAGAAACTATATGTCATGATTTTGTGAAGTCTTATAGCTAATACTTCTTTTATTCACTATCGTGTTTTAAGGTAAAATGCAGTTGCATAAAACATAGAGGATTATAAGAAGGTCAGCGATCATAACCACTTTATGTCATGAAGACATAATACAGGGTTGTGATGCAGTGACCCACTTATAATTATTTTTATTGCATGGAGATTTATCTTCTCCATGTACTAAAAATTAATCAAAACTAAGATTAAAAAATGTAATGTGTTGCTCTGGGTTTGAAAGGCAGTAAAGCAGTGGGGAGTGGTTGAAGTCTGTAGTATTTCCTATCTTAGAGAAGCAGTATTATTCAAAATGCTTTGTGTACTTAACAGATAGCAGACAGCAATGAGAGTTAAAAAGGAGCTATTTTATGTCATGCTGATGGTGTTTTCTGATCAGTACTGCCACAGTGGTGCAGTGGTTAACATTGTCGCCTCACAGCAAGAGGTTCTCCGGTTCGATCCTCGGCTGGGGTGCCTTCTTTGCAGAGTCTGCATGTCCTCCCTGTGGTCACGTGGGTTTCTTCCGGGTGCTCCAGTTTCCTCCCACATCCCAAAGACATGCAGTAGGTGGATTGGACACTCTAAATTGGCCCTAGGTGTGAGTGCATGTGTGTGTGCCTTCTGTGGAAGGTTGGGCACCGGGCTGGCAACTTGACACTGTAAAACTCCACTGCCAGACATGAGCAGACAGGTGATCCGCTGTGGCGATCCCTAACTTGGAAAAGCCGGAAGAAGAAGACTGTCTGCCTTACAGCAGACCTGACCTTAACAATGCTTATTAAGCATTCCTCTAAGAGTTGTTAAGGTCAAGTATGGGCTATAGCAGGGCCGAACCAGGAAATATTTTATAACCATGATCTTTTTTTCCATATGTGAAGTATTCCATGTTGCATAGAGTCCTGTTGTGACAAAAAAGTTGTTATATTTTTACAAAGAAATGTCTTATATGTACTCTGGTAAAGGAAAATGCAATTTAACTTTTCACAAGAGTCAAAACTGATTCTTTCAACATATGTAGGAATCTCAAAATAACACCACAACAAAATATCTTAATACTGAAACTTGTACTAAAGCTGAATAACAACGTTTATCATGCTCTGCAAAGCCATTGAAACATTATCTCATCTTAATACTACATTCTGTTCTGCTCTCTTCTGTTGTGTTCTAAGATCATGCTTTTGGCAGTGGTCCTTGAGTGCTCCTGGGGTTTGCATTTACATGTGGTTCATCTGTATCTAGGAACACAACAGCTACAAGTGATGTAGCTACCATTGCATTTTTTTCTGCAAAGAATCAATATTTATTTGAATGGTTTCAAACTGTCTGAAAACAACTGGTCAAATTTCCACTCGCTCTTTCATAGTTGGAATCTTTGAAGTAAAAACTGTAGAACTGATGTTGGCATGAAACCACAGTGTATTCTTTTCAGAGCTATTTCCTTTTGTACATTGTTTTGTGACTTTGAAATTTACACACAAACACACACACACACACACACACACACACACACACACACACACACACACACACACACACACACACACACACATAGGTTCATAGGTTCATAGGTTCATAGGTTCATACTAGGCTATCTGCCCTAGGGCATTTAAAAGCCTAGCCAGAGTGTGTGTGGCTTTCACCACCCCTTAGGATGAGAATACTATACCCATTAGTTTGCTGTGCCTCTGTCCAGCAGTGATACAGAGATGATTCCCGGGGTAAACCTACGATCTCCCATCCACTCGTCAAGATTTCTCTTGAACAGAGTCAGTGTGGGGCTCTGCCTCACATGGACTGGGATTCTGTTCCATAGTGTAGGGAGTCTCTGGGTGATGAATCTGTCCCTCCAGCACGTCCTATTTATATCTGTGTTGAGGTTTAAGTCTCTTGCTCTCGTGGCTCTGGTGGATTTGGATTTTTTGAGGTGGAGCATGTCCATTAATTCCGGGTTGGACATGGCCTTGTATGTCAGGCACAGATCACCTCTGAGCAGATGGTATGCGACCGAATAGAGCTGGAGTTTCTTCAGTCGGGCATCGTATGACATATGTTTGAGCCGCTTTATCCTTTTGGTGAGGAACTTTTGGGGTCTTTCCAACTGCTGCAGGTGTCGGGTAAGGTACATTCCGAATGGGGCGTTGTACTCAATCATTGGTCTGATAAGTGAAGAGTACAGGGGTACAATGACCTCTCCTGATCTGGATGTGAATCCCTTCATGATCAGGTGGGCAATGCAGAAGGTCTTCCTAACCACTTTGGCAATGTGAGTGTCAAAAGAGAGGTTACTGTCAACTTGGGTCCCCAGGTCCCTGATAACTTCTTCCGTGTTTAATGGATTACCACCTATGTGGTAATTAGGGGTTACCTTGTTTTTCCCAAAGGGTATGACTATACATTTTTTGGCATTTAGCTTAAGGCCATGGCTCTGGCACCAGTTATCCATTTCTATGAGACCTTTCTGGAGGATGTCTGTGTCTGATGGAGTGTCAATTATGATGCCCAGTTTGCAGTCATCTGCAAGTTTTGTCAGCCACAATCCCCCTATGTTTGCCTGCACTTCAGAAAAATAAATGCCGAACAAGAGGGGGCCCAGGACTGAGCCCTGTGGGACATCACTCGTGACCGGCTTAGAGTCTGACATGGCACCAGCAACTCTAACCCTGTGTGTTCTGTCCTTGAGCCAGTTTGCAACCCATCTTGTGACATATGGGTTTACATCTAAGCTGGTGAGCTTTTCTATGATGCCTGAGTGGGGTATTGTGTCGAACGCTTTTGCTAGGTCAAGGTAGGCTGTGTGAACTGCCTTACCCTCATCAATGGCCTTAGTGACTGTTTTGAAAAAGTCGACCAAGTTCAAGAGGCAGGATCTGCCCTTGACAAAGCCAAATTGGGTAGGATCCAGTGTCTGTAGGTCCCCAATGTCTTTATTTATGAGTTCCATTATGATCCTCTCCATAGCTTTGCAGACAAGGCTCGTCAAGCTTATGGGGTGGTAATTTCAGGGTCCGTAGAAGCACCGCCTTTGTGGAGTGGGACCACAGTTGCCGTCGCCATTCTTTGGTGCAGTATCCTGTAGTAAGGCTAAGATTAAACAGCAGCCTTATGTGTGGGTTTAGTTCCTCATTGAGTTCGTGTAGCACACAGCCGGGGACACCGTCCAGTCCCATTGATGCTGTGTTTTTTGCTTTAGAAAGAGCAGCTCTCACCTGGGCATCTGAGATGTTTGGGAGGCTAGACTCTGGTGGGATAGATATTTCTTCTTTTGGGGGAGGGAGGGAGAAATTTGCACTGAACCTGTCTGCCAGTATGTTGGCAATGTCTGTGGCTTCTGTGTTTTTCTATCATTTTGGACTAATTCTGAGCATATCTGGGAGTTTCCACCCACGTTTCTAACATAGCTAAAGAAGGCTTTATGATTGTCTTTTGTGTCATTAGCGATTTTTCTCTCAAAGTTGGCCTTGGATGATTTTATGAGTGATCGTAGTTTTTGCTAGTATTGATCAGAGATGCCTTCCCATTTAGGGATTTTGCTCTGTCATGTAGTAGCTTTCTCCTCTTGTTGTAGAGTTTGTTTATGGCTGGAGTCCACCAGACCGGGCGCCTGCCTTTGGTGGAAAGGGTCTTGATTTTATTAGGGATTGCTTGATCCATACATTCCTGGAGGTGCTTGTAGAAGGCATTTGTAAGGGTTTCAGCAGCGTGGGTTGTGGGTTCCACTGGCTCAGGGGCCTTGAAGGATACCACTCCAGTCTTAAGAAGTGTGAAGTTTGCTTTTGAGAAGTTCTTCACTGTGGTCTTTTTTGCTGGGGGTGGGGGTGGGATGTGGATCTCCAGTGAGATTAATTTATGGTCTGATCTCACCAATGAGGGATATACTTCTGGTGTGGAGCATTTTGTCCCCATGTTTGTGATGATCAGGTCTAGTATATTTTCTCCTCTTGTGGGAATGGTGACTAGTTGTTCCATAGCATTTGAGTTTATGAACTCAAGGAACCTTTGGGCTAGGGTGTTGGGGCTTGAGTAATGTTCCCAGTCTATGTTTGGGTAGTTGAAGTCACCCAATATGATGGTGTTTGGAGAGACATTCATACTCTCCAGTGTCTTCAGGAAGGCTGTGTGGGTTTCCTGAGTTTGAGAAGGTGGTCTGTAGCATGTTACAAACTGTAGGGCAGTTTTACCTATGGTTAATTGCACCTGGATGGTCTCCGATGCTTCGTGCGTTGCCACTAACCTGGAGGTGTGGGTATCCTTTATGAATATGGATACTCCCTTCCTTTTGTGGTTCGGTCCGGATTTTGGGGCTGGAACGCATGATATGAGGTATAACCTGATAGTGCTGGGGTGCTCTCAGGAGCCTTGAACCAGGTTTCAGTCACAGCACAGACATTGATGTTCTCCATACTGAGGAGGGCTTCGAGGCGTGCATCTTGAGGTTTAGACTTCTGGCATTGAGCAGTATTACCCTTAGTTCATCTCCATTTTTGTTTTCTAGGGCGGTAGGTTTATCATTTGAGCCTTGCCTAAAAAAGGCACTATGGGGTTGGCAAGAGCCTTTGCCAATATCCGGAAGCCCAGGGGTGACAGGTGCAAGCCATCCCTTGCGAAGCAGCGTGGCTTGTCAAGCATGTCATCCCAGGCAGACAGACATTGGATCCCCTTATAATGACACCAGTAATTAAGCCAATTATTAAAGCTGATCATTTTGTCTCTGTATTGTGGCATCATTCTTGGTGAGGGTAGGATACTGCTCAGGGTCAGGGTCATACCGGCCTGGGCTACATAATCTGAGAGCTCCTCTATATCTCCTTTCATGTAGTCCAGGGAGGTACGTCTCAGGTCGTTCACACCGGCATGGACAATGTCTGAGTCATACTTGTACTTGCTGTGGAGTGACCTGAGTGCTTGTGTTATGTGGCGGATTCTAGCGCCTGACAGGAAGCTTACTGTGATCTTTTCCTTGTTCAGTCTGGTGAGTGGGACGTCAGTGTGTCTGACTATGGAGTCACCTATAACAAGTGTGTCTGGCATTGTGTTTGGCCTTAAGGGCTGTGACTGTTTAGCACACTGACTTTGAGAACTATGTGTTGCATGTCTTATGTCTTGAGGTGGCAGTTGCTTGGGTGTCTGCTTTGGAGGCCTCTGTAGTTTTGGTAGGTTTTTGATCAGTGCCTCCGAGTATGTCTTTGTGTGTTTATGTGTTTGTTTTGCAGTTGTGATAGTTCTATGTGAAACTGGGTTTGTGGTGTGCGTGGTTTCCTTCTCCTCCTGTCTGGTCTTGCCAGTCCTGAGTTGATAGAGCTCAGCCTCCAGTTTGGCTATATAGTTGCATCTCTCACATGTATTTGTGTTTTGTGGGAGAAGGAGTGGGTTGTCTGTGTACATGAGGCAATTGTAACATTGCCTCAAGATGCCCAGATTCACCAGCTGAACAGGAGAGGACGCTAGCAACTGACCCTTCGACATGCTAGAAAAAGTGAAAAAGTTTGCTGTGTAACTGAGTCGGAAGGGACCTATAGGGAAATGGGTACTCAAGGGGATTCTAGGCTAATGTAGTACTTTGTTTAGTATACAAGTACTTTACCTATATAAAAATGCTTTAGGAGCAAGTGCTGAGCTTTTGAGATAGAGAATAGACTGTTTAGATTGCAAGTAGAGAAGTTCTATATATGGGTCTATGTTTCTAGATCAAAATTTCACAATCTCGAACAAGAAATATCGAGACCCATTAAAGCGAAAGTGCACTTCATCAAAAGTGCACTTTCGCAAAAGCCGGTTCTCTGAACTGGACAAAAACATAAAAAAAACCCTACTTTAAACAGTATTTTGCAGGGAGGCAAGCCCCCCTGCACCCCCATGTTCCCACCCCCCAACTTAAATATTTTAACTCTGTGATCGCACTACAGTGGGAGAAAGGATATATTCCCTTATCCTCACTGTAATGTGCTTCGACGAACCAGCTTTTGTGAAAGTGCACATTCGATTTAGTGCATTACAGCCGAGTGACGTCTCCAGGCATTTCTGCAGTTACACCCTACTGCTCCTCTAGGCGTCAAATAGGTATCAGAAAATTTTATCTTGAAGCATACATGATAGCAAACACAATTGTATTGATATATGACCTCTGTCAATGGGTATTTGTTAAAAATGTAAGGTGATAACTTCAGTTTTTAAATGTTGAAGCCACGCCCACTAGGGGTTAAAGGTACACACTCAGAAGAGCTCTACTGGAGGGAATGATGGGTTTGATCTTCTGGTTGTCAAGAAAGTGTGCTTTCGACAATCAGAAGTAGAGCCATATGTATATATATATCTATATATATATATATACATATATATATATATATATATATATATATATATATATATATATATATATATATATATATATATATATATATATATATATATATATATATATATATGTGATGAATCTGAATCTAAGGAGTGAAGAACACCAACATGGGTAATGCAGGAGAATTTAAATGTGAGTGATAATTAACAGAGTTGTATTCTTAATTAGTTGTGATAAAGCAGCAGTGTTTTAAATGATTGCTTGTAGAAAAAGTTACCTTAATAAGTATTATTTCACATTGACATGGAACACCAGTATAACATCTCTAAGTAGCTATATTACCCATTCAAATGAATGGGCCATTCCAACTATCAAATGTTCATATAGTGCTTAGAACGCCATCCACTGCAGGTCTTGTTGCTATAGAGATATATAATGAAGGGTAACATGGCATTCATAGCTTTCTTAAAAATATATTTGCTGCTAGTTGTGAAGGATTCCATGTTGCATAATGCAGGATGCACTAAGTGTTATTAACAGTGCATGCCTTATAAAATGTACTGCAGCATTTATATATTAATAGAAAAGTATATCCCAGGCCTGAATTAAGAACTGACAGTGAAAGATTCCACATGATATATAAAAATGCAACACTGATGAATGGAATGGCTCTCAGTGTAACTTGGGTCTTCAGATCTGAATCATGAATATGGTACATTATGGGGTCTCCACAGTGCTGTTGTCCTTGTGTAATCCTATGTGACCCAGTGGAAGACAAAGTAGCCATCATAAGCATTCTATAGGGAGGACAGCCTACTATGAGGAAGAAGCCAAAGTCATAACTGCATTCTCTGCAAACAATCTCATGTAAACTGATGACTACATTTCCATTACAAGAGTAATGCTGCTGTCTGGTCTCAAAGTGGATACACTATAGTATTCTCATCTTAAAAGAAAGGATGGCATAGTTCTAGCCTTAGAGCATGCAAACCTTCTTCTTCTGTCAAATGGGACTCTACAAAGTATAAGGAATGTCAGTGTGTGGATTGTCGTGCTGATTTTTTTAATTTCAAACATATATCTCTTACATCATTATGTGCTGTGCATTAGCAGTGATGAAGTGATATTTAAGAGTAATGGTATCACACCACTGCCACTAAGACTTTCACACAGTCAGACAAGCATAAAGTACTTGATCCAGTGTGAACTATGAGTATCATCTACAGAAAATCCTTCTCATGAAGTGTAACAGCTATTGATATAACAAATTAGGTCATTATGCTTATAGGAAATTTAAAAATAATGAAAATAATATAGACATAAAGATGTAAATTAGTTTTCTTAGAGCAGACTTCTGGTGTCATTCTAAAGGGATCCAGTATCTGTCTGCCTGGAATGACATGGTCGACAGTCCACGATGCTTTGTCAGAGATGGCCTGCACCTGTCACCTCTGGGATTCCGGATACTGGATAAGGTTCTTGCCACCCCTATAGTGCCTTTTTTAGGCAAGCTTCAAATGACAAATTCACCACCGTAACAGGAACAGGCAAGCAAAAACTGAGGGCAATGCTACTTATTGCTAGAAGTCTAAATCCCAAAATGCACTCACTCGAGGCACTCCTTAAAATGGAGGACATCGATATCTGTGCAGTGACTGAGACCTGGTTCAAGGCTCCAGAGAGCACCCCTGCACTACCAGGCTATAACTCATACCACACTTTTCAGCCATGTAACCTGGACCGGAACACCAAAGGCGGAGGTGTGTCCATCTTCATTAAGGCTATCCACACCTCCAGGCTAGTTGCTCAGCATAATGCATCCAAGGTTATCCAAGTGCAACTAACTCTGGGCAAAACTGCAATCCAAACTGTAGCTTGCTACAGATCCCCCACCATGCCCCAAGATTCCCACTCCTCTTTTCTTGATGTACTGGAAAATATTAGGGTTCAACCAAACACCCTAACAATCGGTGGTTTCAACTACCCCACCATTAACTGGGAAAACTACTCATGTACCAACTTCTTAGCTTAACGCTTTCTGGAATTCATAAACTCCAATGCCCTGGATCAACTTATCCACATCCCCACCAGGGGCAACAATATCCTAGATCAAGTCATTACCAACATGAGTGACCGATGTTCCACAAATGATGTCAGTGCCTCATTGGTCCAATCCAACCATAAGCTAATTACCCTAGATATCCACATCCTGCCCCTACCCCCCATTAAGGAAATCACGGTAAAACATTTCTCCAAAGCCAACTTCATGCTTCTTAAGACAGAAGTGGTGAACTTTATGTTACCCATGCAGATGGACAATACAGTTCTGACTACTGAATCCTATACAATTGCACTTTATAAGCACTTACACGAGTGCATGGATCGTGCTATCCCAAACAGAACCAAGCCACTATCCTCCAAAAAAGGAAGCCAATCTGGTGGTCCCCTGCCATAAACAAACTTTACAACAGAAGGAAGAAACTGTTGCAAAAGAGAGTAAAATCCCATGAGTGGAGGAGCTCCCTGGTCAGCCTCAGTAAGAAGCTGCAAACCCTGATAAAATCCTTCAAAGCTAGTTATGAAAACAAAATTGCCACTGATTCTAAAGACAACCACAAAGCATTCTATAGCTATGTCAAGAATCTCAATGGCAACACTCAGATCTGCTCTGAGTTACAGCACAAAGGCACTAAATATACAGACCCAACTGATATTGCCAACATCCTGGCAGATAGGTTCAGTGCTAACTTTACCCCCTTTCACCCCCTAAAGGGCCCATCACTATACCAGAAAAATGCAAAGTTCCTGTAATCACGGCTGCACAGGTAAAAACCACACTCTCCAAAGCCAAGAACACAGCATCCATGGGACCAGACAACATCCCAGGCTGCGTTCTACATGAACTACAGAACTAACTGGCAAACCACCTAAGTACCATGTTCAGTCATACCCTCACCTCAGGCTTTGTGCCTGCTGAAAGGTGTACAGCGACGGTTAACCCACCCCAAAAGGGGTGAGCCACCATGGACCCCGGGAACTACCACCCCATTAGCCTGATGAGCCTGGTCTGCAAGACCATGGAATGTATCATCATGGAACTTATAAACAAAGACATTGGTAATCTCCAAACTCAGGACCCCACACAGTTCGGGTTTGCAAAAGGCAGATCATGTATCCTAAACCTGATAGACTTCTTTGAAGTAGTCACCAAAGCCGTAGATGAGGGTAAGGTGGTTCACACAGCCTATCTAGTTTTGCCAAGGCTTTTGACACAATCCCCCACTCTGGAATTATAGATAAACTCATTAAACTAGGTATAAATCCCTATGTCACAAGATGGCTTGCCAATTGGGTCACTGGCAGAACCCACACTGTGAGAGTAGCAGACTCCAAATCCGACTTCATACCAGTGACAAGTGGAGAACCACAGGGTTCAGTCCTGGGTCCTCTACTGTTTGGTATCTACTTCTCTGAAGTACAGGCTAACACAGAAGGTCTTTGGCTAATGAAATTCACAGATGACTGCAAACTAGGAACCATAATCAAAACTCCTAACGATATAGACATCTTACAAAAGGGCGTCAAAGAGACAGATGCCTGGTGTCAAAGCCATGGTCTCAAGCTCAATGCCAAAAAATGCACTGTCATCACGTTTGGTAAAAACTCTGTACTCGTGAACTACAACATAGGCGGTAATATACTTAACATCGAAAGTGTGATAAGAGACCTTGGGACACAGGTGGACAGTAGTGTCTCCTTTGATAATCACATCACCACAGTAGTCAGGAAATCCTTCTACATGGCACACCTCATCACAAAACGTTTCTCATCCAGAAAAAAAGAGGCCATTGTTCCCCTCTACTCATCACTCATTAGACCCATTATAGAGTACAATGCCCCTTTTGGTTTGTACTTCACAAGACATCTACAACAACTGGAAAGGTCACCGAAATACCTCACAAAGATGCCCTACGCAGACCGTCTCAAAAAACTCCAGCTTTACTCCATCGCATATCGCCTACTCAGAGTTGATTTCTGCCTAACATAGATATGTCATACCCGGAGCTGCTGGACATGCTCCACTTAATAAAATCCCAATCCCTCCGAACTACACACTCTAGGTACCTAAACCTTGTCACCACAATAAACAGAACATGCCGGAGGGATAGATTCCTGTCCCAGAGACTTCCCATACACTGGAATAAACTACCTATCTATAACAAACAAAGCTCCTCATTAGCACTCTTCAACAAAAATCTTGATGATTGGATGGGAAATAGGAAATTCACCCGGGGCATCACTTCAGTGGCTCTGCTCGACAGTGACACAGGAAAATAATTTTCTTGGTGGCAAAAGCCAGGGTACCTTTTTGGCTGGGCTTGTATAGGCCCTAGGGCCAATAGCCTATTACCAACCTATGACTGTAGATGAAAATGGGGATCAGAGAGCCAGCCCAACTGCAGAGTAACAGGGACACTTTATCAAAGGTATTTCCACAACCATTACAGGAAAATAAAAACCTAGCCAGGAGAAAGACAGTGAGAGGCCGATGGCTGTTTACCATTTCTAAGCAGAGGCTAATGGGTAAATGGCTGTTAGAGCAACCCTTGGGGAAGTCTAAGGCCACTGCATGTATGACAGATACTTGTGAAAGCCAAAGTAATCCAGTAAAATCCAACTGCATATAAGACTGTTCCTTTTAATAATGAGCACAGTTATAATCAGATATTAATGATTAGTGAAAAAACTCTTGCCAGAAGTATAATTGGAGGGTACTTAGTTCACAGTATTAAGGTGAAAAGGCACCCCTGTTTAGCATAATATGGGATGTCAATATTGTTAAGTGAGACTTACAACCTTTCTGCTTTGTGGATCATGGGATTACAGATAAAGCATGTTTTAACAGATATTAAATGCATCATGCTTCATTTGAATTATAAATATGGATTTATTGCTGTAAGTCCATAGCAAGTATAAGGCATACAAATTAGTATATGAATAGACTTTCTGCAGAGCACCTTTTCCCATTTATTGTACTAAAATGCTTTATTTTACTGCTAATATCTCCAGGATTCTTTATCAGAGAATTAATCATTGCTGCTTTATCATTGTGTGCTATATCTACAGCTTTAACTAAATAAACATATAAATTGCAATTAAGGGATTTGAATTTTTGCAAATGTAATTAATATGACACAGCGCAGCTAGCAATATGTAATTAGCATTAGATTAAAAAGCTGGATAAGCAAAAAATCTTGCACTAAAAACTTCAAGAGATTATTCAAATAAAAATGATTCTCGTATCTTCTTAAGGCACAATTTGCAAAGTGCTATGGAAAGACAATGAATGCACAGCTGATGTTCATGTCGTTTTACTGCAGTAGAATGTGATCTGATTAAATGAGCACTGTGTATAATTACTGAATCACTGAAAGAGATATAACAATGGCATCTTTAGTAACTACTACATGCTAGTTGGAGATGATAAATCGATAAATAGAAGAATATCATTACAGTTAAGTATCTTCTGCATTTTTTAGATACTGCTACATTAAAGACTAACTTTAACATTATAAAAGTTGTATATCTTCTATTCCTTTCAAATATCTTAGCATGCCAGCTAAAGAAGAAGTACCATGACTGCAGATCATATTTCAACAGTGCAGATTTAGATTCTAGACAAGTGCAAATTTAACAATGGATGAATTCATAGCAATGACTACACATGATGGAAGAGGACAGCTTAAAGCAGGGACAGTGCAGAACACTGTTGCACCATTTCAATCACTAAGTATGTTTAATGTTAAACATTATAGAAGCATAGTTATCAACCTGTTTGCTCAAAAAATATGCACACGGACAAAAATAATGGGGGAGAACAAAGCCCCAGAAATAGGGACAGATTTTAAATATTGCCCTTAGAAACTTAAAAAGTTGTGGTACCATACATTCTCTGAAGGACATGAAATCTGAAACTCAAATGTCTGTCACTATTTAATGAATTTAGTCCTTATTGATTTGTCACAAAAATCCAGAAAACCACAATTTTTTGAGGAACAGACCCAAAATATGAAGCAAAAATATGGATATTCTGTGAAAATCTGGACAGTTGAGAGGTAAGTTTTACAGAGAAAACTCAAGACTACACAATTCATGATAATATAAATGTTAATATGTTTGTAAGGGTGTGTGTGCGTGTGTGTGTGTGTGTGTGTGTGTGTGTGTGTGTGTGTGTGTGTGTGTGTGTGTGTGTGTGCAGAAGCCTGCAAGTTATTTCTAATTAAGATATAGCAGTGATGAGAAGTGTGCAAAAGACAGCAAAGAAGCAAAGGTGTGGAATTCACATATTCTGTAAAACTTGGAAATGTTCTCCTTTTTCTTTGCAAATGTAGTAAGAATTATCAAAGCTAAAATGTTTCAGACAGAAACAGGTAGACAAACATACACACAAATAAACACACACACACATACACACATGCATGCATTAGTTCTATTCTGCCAAAACTAAGTTGCAATATTTGCATTGGGACTTTTTATTTTCCACGGGGAAAAGATATTTGGTTTAAATATTCTGACTCAGCCCAGGAGGTCAGGACTTCTTTGACTAAATGCAGACAGGAAGGATTTCTGTAATAGTCTGTATTAAATAGATGTTTTCCAATGTTGCCTCATTCAGTGACACTCTCAAAAGGTTCTTCAAGCACTGATGCTCAGAATGCAACTTTCCAGCTGTTCACTTCAAGACAGATATAACCTGCTTACCCACTCATAATTCTTTTCTTTAGAACTATTCCATGGATTTTATAAATTTATGTTTGGGTTGCAATTGAGAACAGAGATAGTCTGCTTCAGCATTAATGAGCTCATGTCAAATTTGCTTGTGATTTGTCTACAACTATTAAATGGACTAAGCCTGAAGCAGATAGAGAGCCAGATTCCAAACGCACAGAAAAGAGTGGAACATATGGTGAAGGTCACAATGCTCTCACTGTACCAAATGGTGCAACACATCTCTCCCCGCAGGATGACATGATTCTCCTTATGTCCAGAACAGATATTGAGATTCTATAAAATTCATTGCTAATGAATCTCATTGCCAATTCTGAACACAGTAAAATCTTCCCTGGGTCACTGAGTCTGGCCATAATTCTTGGGTGTATTAGCTCCGTCTGTATATCTTACCTGGTACTGCAGGCAGGAAGCTTGCCTATAATACCAGTTGTGGCACACTAGTGGGGCTACATTACTATGTGACCATCTGGTTTAGCAGTTTAATCTGTAGGCATAACTGGTATGCAATGCCTGCTTACACCACATCCATGAAAATGTACAGGCATATAGGCTACTAGTTCACTAGGAATTCAAATCTGTTATTAACAGTAAAGCAGTTTGACCCACCCAAAAGGGAGTTCAGTGGATGGCTCACAGTGCATACAACCAAAATTGATCCCAGACTCAGGCCCCTCCCTGACTATTAGTGTATGTAGCACAGCTCCAACTGTATGTGGAAATAGGTAGTGCAGGCAGTGTAGTTTTTCACCAGGTACTGCCTGCAGAACTTAGTCCCATATACGGGTATAGATGCAGCTCTACAAAGTATGACCATTGACTTTAGTGGGATTCTCCTTTTAGTCGAGCATGTACATTGAAAACGCTTACTTATGTAAAATGTTACTTTTGTAGTTATAGTGAGTCTGATTCTTGTTTTGGAACTGGGTGTGGAGCTTCTGGTGTTGCTGTTAACCTATGCTGAGTAAGCACTCTCAGAACCCTGTCTTTTAGGATCAAGCATACATTAATCAGCAGTGCTACTCCATGCCCAGCACGTTGTAATCTAGCCCATAGGCTAATGATTTTTAGACAGTATATTGTTTAAATAGATAACTAACAGTCAGTGTTTATGTAATTCCATGTGTCTGTTAAAAATATTTTATTTTAGAGTTCTTGCAGTTGCATACTTGTTTCAATATTTATTTTGTAAAGTGCATTGCCTAATTGTTCTTAAATAAAGTGATTTATTACTGAAAATTTAGACGTTTGTCAGTGGTTACTTATAAATGTGAGCAAGGCTAATATTTGCACACTGGTGAATTACAACTGCTGGCTTCATACTTTAAAACAGAATGACTACCTAGCTGCAGCTTCCACAAATTTATAACACGGCTGTCTCATTTTAAGAGTATAGACTGTCTGTGACCTTGATGAGCCAGATAGACCTTGCTGGTGGCAGGAACTTACTTGTTCAGAGGAAAGAGGTAGTAATGATGAAAAGGTACTACTAGTTCTCCTGGTAATCACTGTGTATTTGTGAATACAAAGTATAATTAGCCAAGTTACACTTACTGTTTTACTATAAAACTGGAAGGCAGTGTACTGACAGAGTGGTTTGAAATCCTGGGAAGCTAGCGATTATAGCTTTGCTCTACATCACAATATGAGTTTTACTTTGGTGTAGCTGCTACTTGTCAAAGTACATATGCTTTTAAAGCTAATCACCTCACAATTATTATTTTAGACAGCAGTGTAGACTACAAGACCATAGCTGTTGTCCCTGACATATTATTCATTGAGAGGCTTACAGTTTCATTTGCCATACCTCACATATATTTTGGTGGCAGTGGCATAATACTGTAAATAAATTCATTATGAGTCTTTGGAAGAAAACTGTTGGCCAACATACTGAGTTTATCTCACTAAAAACACACCCAGTTAAACTGTGGATAAAATCTGTATAAACTTTTTTTGCAGGTGTTAGCTCCACCTTATGCCCCAAATAGAGTGCATCCCCTCCTATACTCTTGCTTTTTTAATCTAACTCTGTGGTTGCACAATATTAAGAAAACAGAGAAAACTCCCAATATAGTTAAAACAGCTGACAAAACCGCAGTCTCAGCAGAGAAGATCCCTATGCAAAAAAAGATTCTGGGAACTAAGGATTCAGTATTTGACTCATCCTGTATGTCTAATAGTAGTCTACAATTATCTACTCATCTATCTCCCTTGTAAACTGGACTTCTTTAGCCTGCAAAACAGTTTTGCCACCAAATGGTGAAACAACCATTTCAGCCACAAGGTAATTATACAGAAGTATACATTGCACTGCAGTTATTTTATTGTTTACGTAGAGTATTTTGAGACCAGGCAAAAAGAGCTCTGTAGAATATGGAAATATGTCAGTGCCACAGCTGATCACAGAGTATAAATCAAAGGTACTTACACAAGCTTGTCATAAGAAGGATCAAATGATGTTCACTTTGTGTGTAGTTGAACTTCAATCCTGTGAACACAGGGGCAGCCTGCAGCAAAATGGAAATGCAATATATCTCTTGATGACTTCAAACTGCTTGAACTTCAGAAAGTGGAGGCAGAGTTAGAGACAAGATACCTCAAAACAGCTGACAGCAGAAAACAGCTTGAGGTACAGGAGAGGGAGAAAGAGAGAGGAGAAAGGGAAAACAATGTCAGCATGAGAAGGAAGGTATCACCCTTCCCTATACCATGTGCACACAGTAGGTGCAAGAAAAACATCCTTGAATGTAAAGGGCAGTATTAAATTGATTGTGAAGTATAAAGTGGAAAATGAGTTCAATAGTTTTAATTAAGCTTTTTAGTGTGCTTTTAATCATCACCAACAGTCCTGTGTAATGTGAGAGGTATTTGACTCTTCCGCTCACAGCTAAGATAATACATGTTTTACTGAAAATGGTTGACATGGATTATTCTAACTACTTAAAACTTAAAAATCATCTCTGTGAATGCTTTAACTACTGATGCTGACAGAAAAAGATTAGAGACCAAAGCAAGTACCTGAAGAAAATGTGTGCTTTATCACATATATCACCTTAAAGATGTATCCCCATATCTAGAAGGGCAACACAGCTCAAGTCAGAGTTGAACTTGTATGTACCTATTCAATAATAATGGTTAGTCTTGAAGGAAGGAAAGTGTCACTCTGCTTAATTTGGAGGGGAAATTTGTTTCAGAGATTAGGCAAATGCAATTTAATGTTGTTGTTGTCTTTCGGCTTTCCCAGTTAGGGGTCGCCACAGTGGAACTCCGGTCCACTAATGATTGCCAGTAGATTTTCACGAACGCCGAGGTGCCAGCTCGACGTTCAACCTTCAACGAAGGCACACCCATTTATGCATGTCTTTTGAACACCCACCCAACTGCGGGGAGGACATGCAGACTCCACACAGAAGGCACTCCCCACACTCCAGCCGAGAACCGAACGGGAGAACCTCTTGCTGTGAGGCAACAATGCTACCGCTGCACCACCGTGTTGTAATGAATGCATTTTATTTGTGTTGATGGAAGTTCATATCCTTGGTTTCAGTGACTCTGTGGAAGTTCATCTTGTGAAACTGTAAGAAAGTTTTTGACGGAATGGAACTGTAGGCAAACATCATCACTCAGGAGTCTATAAGAGACAGAGCATAGAGTTATGGCTTCTTCTGTGTGTTTTGAAAGATAAGGGATTTTAGATCAAATTTCTTTTTTCATCAGCATGCTGCACGGGAATTTTTTTGTTTTGCAATCAGACAGGGAAGTGAATGTGGACTGTTTAATTTCTACATTTTGTAGAGCACAGTTCACAGGTGATGTTCACTGTTACCTTCCCGCATACAGCATTGGAGATAAGCTGTAAGTGTGTGTGTGTGTGTGTGTGTGTGTGTGTGTGTGTGTGTGTGTGTGTGTGTGTGTGTGTGTGTGTGTGTGTGTGTGTGTGTGTGTGTGTGTGTGTGTGTGTGTGTGTGTGTGTGTGTGTTCACCCTTCTGTTCATTCTACCTCCAGTCCAAGAATGATCAGCATGTACAGCTTATTCAGTAATACATTGTTATTCAGAATGTCCCAGGAACACAAATTACACAGTACACAAAAGCAGCTAGTTAGAACCAAGCTTAGAAACTTAATTTTTAGCAGTCACTGAAACATGACTTCATAACTCACATCTCATGCTCAACCCAAAAAAGACCAAATGACTATTTTCCCCAAATCCTTCTCTCATGAAAAAAAAAAAAAGTCCTCTCTCTTGATAATACAACCATTGAAGTCACGTTTCATAGCAAACTATGAGGAGTGATAGTGGATGATAATCTTTCATTCAACCTGCATATACAAAACTGGGGTCTATGTTCAGCTACTGAATTTTAAAAAACTTCAACCGAGAATTATCAAATGGAAAACAGCGAATTACAAATGTAGCGAACACCAACCACTTAGATAGAAAACTTCATTGAATGGCCATAGTCACCCAACATCACAAACACACAACCAACCAAGGTGGGAGGGCTGCGCTCCTCACAACCCCCGTAGCTATATATAGAAACTCTGAGATTGCACTACAGTGGGGAATAAGGCAATTATAGAAGGTTTCCCTTCACTTACCTCATGCATCCCATTACTTCCTAGTTGTTGGCTGACTATGGCCATTCGATGAAGAATTTTTGAAGTTGTTGGTGTTCACTACATTTGCAGTTCACTGTTTTACATTTGATAATTCACAGTTTGCATATTTTTTTAATTTGGTAGCTGAACATACACCCCAAAACTGCAAAAGAAAAACTCAGCAAAAACTAGGGATGCTTTACAGATCCAAAAATGTTCTCAGTGATGCAACTAAAACTATGCTTGCCACTACTTATGTCAACCCCATTCATCTTTATGGCACTCCCATCTTTACTAACCTTCAGACTTCACAAAAATTAAAACATGAATAATGCAATAACAAATTTGCTAAATATGCAGCACATAGCCCTTTCAGAACCCACCAATTTATAGCACTGAAAAGTCTAATTTGGTTAGAACTGTCACATCAACTAACATATACAAAACTTCTTACCACCTGTAAAATTATCCAGCATCCATCTGCCTGTCCAGCACTAAAAAACATTCTACCCAACTTTGTTCCCAGCTGGTCATTGCAATCCAGTGATGAAAAACTCCTGTCTGTCTACAGACATAGCAAATCTGCTGGGAACTGTCTGTACTCGTTCAAGGTAGCTAAAGCCTGGAACTCCTTACCTGTATCCATCAGGTCTATACCCTCCCTCCCACCTTTTAAAATCTCTCTGAAAGACTTCCTAGCTAAAATCTGTCTCTGTTGTTGCTCAAAACCAGGATAAACTAAATTCCTACATGTAAACAAGTAACCTTTTACTCCTTATACCTACTTACTCTCACACTCACATACACATTCGCACATGTATACACACACACACACACACACACACACACACACACACACACACACACACACACACACACACACACACACACAAACATTCACAAGCATATGCGCATACATTGTAATGTCAGATTAGCAGCATTTTGTTTTGTCTGCTAACCAAATCATCTGTAAAGCAACTTCTGATTACCTGCACCCTTGGCATTTTTTAATGTTTTTTCTTTAATAAACTGTGATAAAATTCTATAAAAAGCTCCATAAATGTCAGAAAATGAAGAATTTCCATTTTTTATGTACACCAGCAATAACACAGCTTACTAATAAATTGGAATGTATGGGCAGGATTCAATAAACCCTACATGGCTCGCTAAAACCATGTGCTCAATGCACCACAATGCGCACAATTTAGTATGCTGATTTGTATTCAGTAAATGGCTCTACACGAAGTACAGCTGTACAAAAACAATAAACATCATGGCATGCTAATTACAATGTAAGTGGCTGAATTGTATGCTAATCAGTTAATCCAAGATGGCAGAGGTATTCAGCAAGTTATAAAGCAATTGTGTACATTTAGTGTAGGTGTTTGCCTTGTATTCCAATACCTATTGGAATACAGCCATGGAAACTACTCTTGTAAGACATAATGTTAGAGGCTGCTGCTGCTCTTCTGCATGTGTATGGGCAACAGGCTAAAGTATATGCTGCTGCTGATAGATCTCAGGAAAGAAGAGGAAGGGTGTTAATATCCCATTTAACTTTTTGTGGTCTGCATGAGGGTAGAAATAGTAGAAAGCTACAGGGTGAATAGAGACACACTGCAGAATGGGAACTCTGCAACCTCTGTCTTCCTCAACTAAAAGCAAGGACAAACCAAGGAGAACCAATACCTGTGGAGACCATAGTATGTGTAGCACTTAGAATTTTAGCTACAGGACTGACGCTGAACATGCCCCCTGCACGCAGAAAGTGCCATATGGCACTTTCTAAATTGATCTGGCATAATATTGGAGATTTACTTTAATATTATGCCAGTATTTCAGTGTCTGCGGATACTGAAATTAAATAATGATTATTTTAGTGTGTGCAGACACCGAAATTAACATTGGCATGAAGAAAGCAATGCAAGGGGTGTGTGACAGGTTCTGTGACACACTCGCTGCATTGCCAAAGTGCCGTACAACACCTCTGCGACCTGCAAAAGCAGGAAATGTGTACAAATGCACAAATAATGGGGGCAAATCCCTCAAAAGGGACACAACACCCATATTACCCACTAAACTTAGAAAGATGATAGAAAACAGGTCATGCATTATCATGAATCACCGAAGGGTAGAAGTCTGAAAGCAAATGTATGCCAGTATTCCCTAGTGCATGTGGACAAAGGTACAAATAATAGGAGAGGAACGATTAAATAGAGATACATCTGAAAAATTGCCCAACACACTTAGAAAGTTGATAGAAAACAGGATATGTATTAGCAAGAGTTCCTGAAGGATATAAACCTGAAAGCCAAATGAATGCAATTATTTCATGATTGCAGTCCTCAATGAGTTGTCAGAACACCACAAGACTCACTTATATAACATAATTATGCAATAATAATACATACTTTTTTTTCTAGGCTAAGGATTGTTTAAGCGTATCTATGTGGGTGTGTGCATTATGGTCCTCTGCTTACCATAGCTGAAACATCCCATAGAAGATAAAAGCAAATATATAAGTGAAAATTCTAAGCTGAGATAGTGTAGTGGTTAGAGTCCCAGCTTTACATGCAGGTATTCATGGTTCAAGTAACAAGACAGGCAACTTATTTTCCTAAGGGAAAGTAGTGATACAACTATTTTTGTAAACTTAAATTATGTAGCAACTGTTTTTTGTCAATCAGGGTAGTGTAGCAGGTCCATAGGTGAGGTGTCAGTCTAGAAAAGATGTGAAACACCCATATAAACACATGTGCCCCATACAGTATAATAATATATATATATATATATATATATATATATATATATATATATATATATATAGACAATATAAGAATATAATGTAATGAAAGCACATAGGGGGATGTCATGGAAGGTAAACATAAAATTATAATGTCAGTAATGATGAATCAATCCCACAATCCTGATACTCTTTTAAAATGAAATCTGAGCAATCCTAAGTAGTGCTAAGCTATGCTAAGCTGGTGTAAGCATTGCTTAAATATAAATTCTAAGCGATAAGTAGCCCAGCTAAGCGGATTTGTGCATTTGTAAGCAGTGCTCAACATCTAATCCTTTAAGCACTGCCAACCTCAGCTGAGTTTGCGCGTCACTTAGCTTAGCCCAGCATATTCAAAATGGTCCAATGATGGCAAAGGGTGGGAATTTGGCTCTCTTTAAACCTTGCAGGTGGGAATACAGCCATAACCAGTTGTAGCTCATCTTTTAAGGCACTGTGGCTGGTGTACGAGAGGGATCTCACTTTCAGGCACAATGCTGGGTCATTCAGGAGTCCATGGTCATGGTTGGACTCCTAGTGAAAGACCATGAGGAGAGACTGCTGCAGGGCCAGTACTAGGGCTTCCAATACAAAGCGGAGGCCTGGGACCATCTCGCATGTGATCTCACCACCCTTCAAACTGGTGAGCAGGTCCGGCACCATTTCACTGACCTCAAGCATAGGAAGAGGGAGCTCTTGGACCAGTGGACCCAAGACACATTGGCACAGAATGTCCCAGAAGTGTGTAAATATCAGTATCAATTAGTGCTTACCAAAGTCCAGCCTGTGTATGTGATCGATAGGTCTGCATAAATGTTTCTTTATCTCCTGTACAGCTGCAGAAGAGAGGGCTGTGAACATAGATGCCCATGCCAGCAGGTTTCTAAGGCTGCTCTGGGAGACTGGTGAGTACAAATCTAGCTTGCAGTATTCAGGGCACATAAATAGAAAGGAGTAGAATGTCAACTGCCAGTATGTTAAAATGTGTACGGTGTGTAATGAATAAATGAGATATTAACAGAGTAATTGTGATGTAGAGGATATCTATCAAAAAAAGTGTCAGTACCCTTCAATAAAACTAAAAACCCCAGACTGTTGTGTTTACTTTGGTATGTGGTGGCATGGATCTAAATGCGTACAGTTTCTGCACAGCAACTATGGCTCTGACAGTGCAAATTAATTGAGGGTCATTTGACAAAGATTGTGAAGCTGTAAAACAGGAGATCAACTATATGAAATGCTCCATGCACCAAGATCTGATCCCTGAATAGTAATGTGTAAACTATTATACTGTATCCCCTACAGCAGTGTTTTGTGTCAACCATTGCTTTCAAGATTGTAATATGGCAAAGTATTAATACACAGTACAAGAACTATCTGCCATGCATGAATGTCAGAATTACAAGGTCAGATTGTCCAACCAAGAGAGGCTTAGGCAGAAAACAGTCAAACAAGAAACAACAGTTCCTCAATTGCTCATTGTGTTGAAACAGAACCTTTTTGCACAAACAGGCACGGTTTGAATCCTGTCAGTATCACATATGTAACCTTGAATATGTGAATATGTGTAGAAACAGTCAGGTAGTGTTAAAAATTTCCCCCACAGGTCTGCCAGGTATACTAATACACTGTGTACAACACTTCCACTGTCCAACTCCAAGGCTACAAATGACAGCAAGATAAGTACATACACCAAGCTGTTTCTTCTGATAAATGTACCTCAAGTGTCATGCTGTCACAGCTAGTGGTCACTACTGCCAATACCCAGGGTGACAGACATCCAGGCAGAGTATGGCAGTATCATGCACACACAGCATGAGTGCAGGGCACCCCTGTCAGTGTCACATATGTAACCTTGAATATGTGTAGAAACAGTCAGGTAGTGTTAACAGATATTTCCTTAGGTCTGTCAGGTAAGAAAATGTATGCATTAGCTTTAAGAAGGCTTTAGTAATACAGTGTGTACAAACATTCCACTTCCCAACCACAGGCCATAGGTAGATGTAAAGTGAGGTCATACCTGGAGAGTAATGAGTAGAGTAATGATCTGTACATTTGTGAACAATTGAAGCCTATACAGTTGTTACTTGACATCTATCTCCCCCATTCTATCTGCACCAATAATTCATGCACATAATCAACAGGTATGTTTCTCTACAAACCTACCGTTGGGACATGTGTCCTACTGTTCTACAAATATTGAATCATTTGATTAGCCGTGTTCCCTGTTCAAATACTATCATTGGTGGCCTGTTGCTATCAAGATAACTTGCATGCCATTATAATGCCTACTGTGGTTCCATACATGCATGTGTTTTGTTTGCTATGCAACTGTTTCAAATCTGTTTTATGGGGTAAATTGGAACACCCATGCATGCAGTTATAACTAATCTTGAAATGTGATGTTCATGACTAACCTACAGAATTTGGTAATCTCAACACCATAGCACATCTGGAAAGACAGATCCCAGCAGATCCACCTGTCCCACCTCATCTGGCCATGGCACCAGGCCCCAGCACATCTGGGACTTAACCATGGACTTCCTTGTCTGCTGGTCCTGCACCATCTTAGGGTGGAACTGCTTCAGAGGCTGGGGCCCATCCCCCACAGGGAGAGGGCATGGATAGGAAATCAATACCCGTAACCAGGTCTTGGGTTTGGTGTGTAGCACCATCCAAAAGGAGTTTGGTGGACAGCTGCACCAAATTGAGGACCACTTGGTGCATCTTGAGAGTAAGCCTGCCATTCCTGTCCAGCCCCCAGCACAGCCACCTTTGGGTCCGTGAAGGTGCAGTGGTGACTGCACATGAGTGGGGACGTCAGTCCCACTGTATCCATTTGGGGGCTTATGGGCATCTGATTTCCAACCACCTTCCCTGTTCAAGGTGTTTACCCCCACATTTGTCATATACCACCCCTGTCTGCTGTTTTGTCTGTCTTCCCACCCAACTTACCACCTACAATATACCTACTATCCTTCTTCAACATCCTACTCAAACTTTAAAAAAAATAAAAGGGCATCTGTTCCCAAAAAAAGAAAAAAAATTACATCTCATACATAGCTGTCCATTTCATACATGTGTCCACTGGACACATGTAATCTGGTCCAATTGTCTTGACAACATATTATTGTTGTCCTCACCCCTCTCTCAGGGGTTTGAGTGTACAAATTCACCTCCAAATTCTGTAGAAATTCACAGCTGTTGCTGTAGATGAAATGGACAGCTATGGACCTTTCCTGCACCTGTCCTGCACATCCCTAGTTACCTTTCATACTGTACTTGCCTCTGCATGCCCCTTTTTTCAGCACTTTCCTCTGCATGCCCTTTTTTCAGCATTTTCCTATCACTCCTTTTTTTTATTTCTTTTAAAGTAATTAGCACGGGGTAAGCGGGAATAAGCGTCTCTAAGTGAAGCTAAAACAGATTAACTGTAGCTTGGCATCGCTTAGTGCGCAAACCTGCTTACAACGGGTTAAAAGTTCATTGATCACTCTGTAGCCATCAGACCTTGTTCTGTCCAGAAACAAAATAGTCATCCCTGCCAAGTATCAAACCTAGGATGCTATACTCTACAATCACAGTAACATACCACTACACCATCTGAGCTGTGACAATTGGTAATGATTTAACAAACATATGCATTCTGGTCATTTAACATTAATGAAAAAAAAAAAAAAACATCAGTCCCAAGTTTCAATCCCATAACCCTATACACTACAGTCAGAGCAATGTACCAATATATCATCTGAGCTGTAGGAATTAATGTTGCTTTTTCAAACATATCATGCAATAGAGGCATACAACATTAGGGAGAAAGCTCTGTGGAATCATTCATATGTTGTATATTGACTTACACGCACACACACACACACATATATATATATATATATATATATATATATATATATATATATATATAAATACATAATATAAATATACATATATAAATATATAAAGAAAGAAAAAATAAATAAATATATATATAGGTTTACTATTAGATTTTTGGAATGAACTCCGTCAACTGCACTGTTGTCGATAATGGAAGTTCGAAAACGGTAATATCAAACATCAAAAGCCAACCTAGGAACGGGTTTTAACATGGGTAAAGATAGGGGAGAGGTTTGTAGCTCAGCAATAACACTGAACACCTATCTCGACCCATGTTAAAACCATTCCTAGGTTGGCTTTTGGTGTCCGATATTACCGTTTTTGAACTTCCGTGTTCGACAACAGTGCAGTTGACGGAGTTCGCTTCGAAAATGTAATTGTACACCTATATATATATATATATATATATATATATATATATATATATATATATATATACACACATATATATATATATATATATATATATATATATATATATATATATAAATACAACATTTAGTGCAGTCATCCCTCAGAACCATCCTTCACAACCTCTTAATGCAAGAAACCTGTTCAAAGGCTGTAAAATGGGGGGTGAAGGAATGAGCCATGTATAGGGACATATTTCAAATATCGTTTTTTGAAACAAAGACATTTGCTACAGCAACAGGGTACATTTCAGCAGACAATTACTGAAGGATATGAGGACGGAAACTGAAATGTTATGTCATTATTTACTGACATAAATCCTTGGATCATAACAGTGATTTACCAGACAAATATAAATAAATTGTGGAAGAGAACAAAAGTATGGGCCAAACATCTGGACATACTGTGAAAATCCTGGCAGTGGAGAGGTATGCCCAGAACCCTTTAGTGCAATGAATGTGGACCAAGCCTGAAAAAGTGGGGGGGGCAAAGGCATGAAAATAGTGACATAGCCAACAGACGTGAGTTGATAAGCTGAGAAAGTTGATGTAGTAAAACTGTATGTCCTAACATATATTGACTGAAATATCACAAGTTTGGGACTCAATTGCTTCTCATTAGTTAGTGACCTCATTCCCCACATCATTCCACTGATGTGTCAGGAATACACAACAGTTATGGGGACCAGACCAAAGATAATAGCCAGACAATGGGACATCCCACAAATCTGTGGGCATAACACAACATTAGGGAAACTACACCGAGGTACCAAGCAACATCCAAACTACAATTAGACTGACATAACACTACCCAAATCCAGCTCTGGGGCTATACACATGCATTTGCAAATATAACAGGCACTACAGGCATGTAACACTACTGGAAAACAGACACTGGTGTGAAAGTGCATACCCACGACCAACTGCACCACAGTCACAACAACATACCAGTAAGCAAACTGAACATTGCAGTATAATGACTGTGTGAGCAACAGTATCCCATTTGCCACTCACACATTATCCCTACATATACTACCCCAAGTCACAGTGTAGTGGGAATCTTGAGGTGTTATTGGACATGTCATGGTCTGCCTGTACAAACATATATAGGCGATAGGGAACCAGAAACTGGAGCAGCATGCATAGTCAGAAAGGGGCTATGACACTCACATGTACCCCCTCCCTACACAGCCTAAATAACATGTACACACTATACTGTTACACAGTCCTGACAGTCTGTTAACAATGGCCAGACATACACAGACTTCTCAAATGTACAGTTTCCCACAGAATGTATAGACACATGTCTCATATCTATGGCTGCTTCCTTGTTACATGTCTGGGGGTCTACGACATCACTGGGATGATAGCAGGAATGAAGGCAACAAATAATGATACTACATACCTCTAAACCTCTTAGTGCATAACATATGGACAAGCTTGACATAATTGGGGGACAGAGTCCCAAATACAGGGGTATATTGGACATATTGCTGTTATAAATTTAGACAGTTGCTGGTGTTACCGGGTTTTGTTGTAACATATCTTTTCTGAGAGATATGAACTCAGTAATACCAATGGATGTTAACATTTACTGACTGCATTCCCCAGAGTATCCTACTGATTAGCCAGACACAACAACTGTCTGTGGAGCAGACCAAACATATGAGCCATGGATCTGGACAGTGTCTAGGCCTCTGAAGCATGACCACAGTCATGTAACAGAATGGAAATCCCCTGACAGCTGCCAAGCATGTCACCCAGCACCTTATGAAGCACAGTAAGAACAACATGGTACTCCCCCACATCAGCTCTGGGCAATTACCTATGTATATTCAAATATAGCATGCACTATAGGGATGGAAATGTAGTGAAAAGCAGATAGTGGTGCAAAAATGTCCACTCAAATACATTTGCACCACCTTCACAGCAACATACCATTACCCACAATGAACTCTAGGGTAGAACAGTTGTCAGAACAAACATATCCCAATTGCCAAACACTACACCGACATATATTGGCCAAAATCACAGTGTACGGGGAATCCTGAGGTATTACAGCACATTTCTCAGTCTGCCCCTACAAGCATACAGACCTGATAGACTGCCAGCAGCTGTAGCAGCATGCACAGTCAGATAGGTAAAGGCTGTATGGCACTCACATCTGCTACACTCCCTACCCAGCCCAAAGAGCATCTACACACAATACTGATATACAATTTTGGCAGTCTTTTCACAATGGCCAGACATGCATAACTGTCATATGTACAGATTTCCACTGAATTTCCTGGGTGTGGAACCATAATGCTGGCAACTGCCGCATACCATGGCCATGAGTCTGCTACATCACTGGAATGATAACTGGAGTGCAATCGGTAATTAATGATATACCATACCTCTGCACCTCATAGTGCAGGACATCTGGGCAATGCCTGATGTACTTGAGGGAAAGGGGGCCAGAAAGAGGGCAATATCACATATAATGGTGTTACAAACTGAAACAGTAGCTGGTGTTACATATGTTGTTGTAACATAATATCCCTGAAGAATATGATGTCTGGAACACCAATGGATGTCAACAGTTAGTGACTACAATCCTCACATTATCCTACCAACCCCACAAAAACAGATGCTGTTCGAGGAACAGACCAAACATAACAGGCAAACCTCTGTCCAGTCTGTGGACAACATGCCAGTTGAGAGGTATGTCAGAGGCATATCATTGTCAGATGTCAAGTCACTCAGTAAATGCATGTCCAGATGAACCCTGTCAATCTAGCAACCCTCCATATGTATAACAACACTAATGACATACAATCTTTCCCCAGCTCTGGAGCTTTGTCCCCTTTGTTATTTGGCTGTCTCCACATGTCCTTTCCTGTTAGGTATTCCCACCTACTATATGTGAAGCTATAGCCTTCACACCTCCATAATGTCCCCCGCAGAGGCAAGGAAGAGGGGAAAGGCCCACATGAAGGACGTCCCATATGTTGGAACTAGCAGCAGTGTCCAGGCCCACACCACAATACTATGTGAGTACCTACATAGCTGTATGCCCTCAGCAATAACTGACAGGACATCAACCCCCTCAAGGTAGGCTGAATGCTTGTGGTGGACAGTAGCAATACACAATTACCATCATATGTGGAAATAATCACAGAACGGGCCAAAAAGGAAGAGGTGCCTCATTGGAAGCTATGTCACCTTGTTCTGCACATGCAAATAAGGTCAAAGATGATGTACCCAAAGGCTGTATTTGATTGCAAACTGGATACATCCACCGAGGCCAATTACTAGGCCTTCCAGACGCGTCTGCAATTCCAGAGGCAACACACATATCTGCTGTATAGTGGTAGTCAATAACACCACATACACATATGCCATATATATAGGCAACCGGCTGCAGACAGGTCTAGTGTAAACATCACCCCATCCCTCCATAGGTACACATGTCATTTACAGCACCTGCCTCCCTCCCATCATGATCAGGAAGCAGGTCTGTAATGCCCTCTCAAAGGCAACACACAGAGGTCTGCATAGGCTTGATACCACTCTTAACTGCCTCCTACATGAACACAGGCACTCAGACCAATTCTGCAATATAGTCAACCACAGTCTGAGTACTGGTGTCATCCCATCTGTACAGAGGACAGACATAAAGTTGATAGAACACAGGTTATACATTAGCTTGAATGTGCTGAATGATACAAGTCTGAAACTGAAATGTGTGCCATTATGTCATGACAGCAGTCCTCAATGACATGGCCAAAAACCTCAATACTCTCCATTTAATATAATAATATAATATTAATATCCAATAGGAGATAAATAAAAATATACAGCTCAAATCCCCAAACCAAGGTAGTGTAGTAATCAGAGCCCTAGCTTTGCATGCAGGTGTACACGGTTTGAGTACTACAACAGGCAATCCAATTTTACATGGGAGAGCAGTATTAAAAGTACTATTTTCATATTAAAATATGAGGTAAGTTATTTGTGTCACCCAGGGTAGTGCAGCTGGTGTAAAATGGAAGTGTGAGTGCATATCACATGTGAAATCACCCATGCATTCATGTGTCCCATACAGTATAGTTACACCCTTTGATACTTTAATGAAAGCACATAGAGCTGTGTCATGTAATGGAAATCATATACAATTACTTAACTAAGTCATTAGTGTGCTATTTGATAAGAATGAACTGTAAGCAATGGTTAGCAATGCTTAGCTATGCTTAGCAGGTTTAAGCATTGCTCAAACATGAAAGCTAAGCAGCAGGTAGCTCAGCTAAGTGGATTTGCAGACTGGTATGCCTCACTAAGTGAAACCTACACAGTTTAAGCACTTAATAGTTTAACCGTATGTTGGCATCACTTAATGTCATGCAAACCCATGCAAACCTGCCTATAACTGCCTTAATCACTCTGCACCAGCCTCTGTTCTGATCAGCAACAAAATAAACAGCCCTTGCAGGTCTTGAACACAGGACTCTGTACACCATAGTCATTGCAAGTTACCACTAAGAAGCCATCTGAGCTGTAGGATTTCGTGCTGTTTTACAAACATATCAATAAGGAAGAAACATTGTGAAATCAATAATGATTGGTATTTACAAATATATATATATATATATATATATATATATATATATATATATATAAAATAAAACATACACATATATAGTTATATACGTATGGAGATACATATATATGTATAACAATAAATAAATATATTACCAATAAAGACTGAGGTGTGTGCGCGCATCTGTGTGTGTGTGTGTGTGTGTGTGTGTGTGTGTGTGTGTGTGTGTGTGTGTATGTATATATATATATATATATATATATATATATATATATATATATACATATAGATATGAAAATATATACTCATATATACATACATGTATGGGGATACAGATATATGCAAGGGAACATATGAAAAAGAACAAAAAATATATATATATATATATATATATATATATATATATATAAAACTATATTTACCTCAAAACACCTTAGTACAAAGGGTCTGGACCAAGCCAAATAAAGTTGGGGGACAAGGGTATGGAAAAAGAGACACATTGGAACTAACTGGGTAGATAAACTGAGGACGTTGCTGCAGTAACACTGTCTGTCCTAACATATATTGAATGCAATATCAGATGTCTGAGAAATCAATTGCCTGGCATTATGTAGTGAGTCCATTCCACACGTCATCCCGCTGAACTGTCAGAAATACACACCTGTCATGGGGACCAGACCAATATATGAGCCAGACAACTTTACATCCTATGAACACCTGGAAGTTGAAAGCTATGAGTGAAGCTATGTAACATTAAGGAAACTACACTAAGCTGACAAGCATGTCACCAAGCACCTGTTAGATTTTA